>NW_016908770.1:304397-389223 GCF_001483705.2 Eufriesea mexicana | reverse complement strand
CTTTCCCTCTCTCTCTCTCTCTCTTTCTCTCTCGCCATCCTTTTAACCCCTAGTCGATTGACGCTTCGATAAGCATCATCTATAATGTTTTCACGATCGAAAATTGCCAGACCAGGTTGACCCAGTGAACCGTGCTAGAGGGCACGAAGCGTCAGAGCGTAAACTGCCTCACGGTTACGCGGTTTATATGGTTTATACGGCACAGTTTGCCCATTGAATCGCCATCGACGGTTCTCGTTTTCAAAACGGGTCTTTTGATTCCCGACGATCCATCCGCGAAATCGCGACAGATTTTATGCGGTTACGATCGACAGCGACGCAAACAACGGCGACACGGACACGATGTTACACCTACGAACACAAGTAGAGTAGGAATACACAGACGAGAGGGACACCGTTTCGAACGTTGGGGCACCCAGTCGATTCCGCTGAATCAGATAGCTCCGAAATGGAAACACGGTCCAAGTTCGAACGTTCTAACCTATTCGATCCGAAAGAAGTTTCAAACCGGCGTACCCGATAAGATGGAGACACATAGTTGGTCCTATATCATCCAACAGGATCAAACGACACTCTTTGACTGATGAAAAATTTCCGAGAAACCGGCCACCGAGACGTGACTACTACTTCGTTTAAATCATTCAGATACAAGGCGAACATTTTTCAACTTCGTAAAACACTTTGCAAAAATTTTATACAAATTCTGATTCGAGACTTTCAGTTTAGATTTGATAGGTATTTTAATTAATAACATATAAAGTATCTAGAACTTATTTGGAGAATAAGTTAAACAATTTAACAATAAGTTAAAAATCATACTTATTATATAAATAAATTATGTAAGTAACTAACCGCATTATCAATAGGTATTTAACGTATTTATCTAACGACACAGAACTGAAGGATTATAGAAATAAATTAAGTTAAATTGATATAACATAATGTGTTATTAATACGAATATATCAAAATCATGGAAATAAATGATCAAAAATTCAACATCGATTTACAAATACTACCCAAACAAGACTGAAATATCTTGAAAACATTTCACGAAGAAATTGATACTCAAAGGGTATATAATATAGCACAGAAAATGTACTCGAACAGGTTGAGTCGTTAGATTCTTTCGTATGTCAAAACTCGTGGCGATAACGATGGGGTTGAACGCGAACTAACGAACTCGGCCTGTCGCATCTTTGTTCGTTACGAAGAACTTTTAGCCCCTGAGTTTCAATCTCAGTAATTAAACTAGCCGAGAGGCGAGATCCATAAGGAAACAGCTTTCGCCATTAGTTCTAGAAAGCCAAAACTTTCTTGTGCTTCAGGGACAAACGTAATCAACAATTCTTTGTTCTAAAATGCGATTATACGTTCGATTCTAGGGACCAGAAATAAAAATAATAATAAATAATTTGCAGTATTGGCAAATTTGATAATAAACTGAACCTATCAAAAAATATTTTATATAATTATTTCTTATTTCATTTGTATCCTTTAATAATAATCGTAGACATGACAGTCGATACTAAAACAATAACGATACTTTCAATAACACAATTTTAAACTGCTAAAAACTGAACAATAAATTATTAACCCAACTCCTATATATAGAAACATCCACGACTACTTTCCATTTTTCATCATCCAAGAAACTTCACTTCAGCCGACAAATTATTCTCCCCATATTTTCTTTTCAAATTTGCAACATTTCGAAATGTGCTCCATTATTAACGACATTCCGCATTTCCAGCTACCCAGAACGTATCCAAGTGTATATGTCTGCGACAGGAAAACGAGCAACGAGTTGCACGAGTTTCCGAGCGGCAGGAAAGAAGCAGAGGACGAGCTGTGCACCTTAAGCAAATAATGAGACCCTTCGCATAGAAACGAAGCAACGGAACAAGTCTGACTGTTGTCTTTCCAGACGGTGAACAATTTTATGGAGCGACGAGCATTACGATGCATAAAGCGCAACAGATCAAAGATGTAACTTACGCAGCCTAACTCCACCACCCTTTCCAACACAGCTCTAAGAATATTCTGATCAATATTACTTTCTCCTTTTTCCTTTTACCTCTAAATTCATCCTCCCTTTTTCGTTACATTTTTGTATTCTTACTTCTGTGATGTATGGTAGCTGATGATCAACGGTAGAGGTATAGCAAGTGTAGTCAACGTTTACTGCCTCACGCTTGAAATTGTATTCCCTCTCATTCCATGCGGTTACGCTCGGTAAGTACTAAGCTAACGTGAAATTTAGCATAAAATAATTTTCATTATTCGGATACACGTGGAACGTTGCCACAAAGTGTTGTTTCTTGGTAAAAGTACGTAAATTGAGAAGCGAGGAAAATTATTCAGTAATTAATAGAAAATTATATCATCGTAAAGTGTCCAAGTGATTGCAATCTTGTTTGTACTTTGAGTAGAAATAACACATGTGTAACGATATAACGATGAATAGAATATTTTCGAAATATTTTTAGAGGTTAACACTTTGCCGATCGCTAGCGATTTAACAGCATACGCACATCCGACCGGCCGCTCAGCCGCTGATTCTTCCTGGCGTCCCCCACATAAAAATGTAGGAGCTTACAAAGTAACGCAACTGACGCAATTGAGCAACGTACCTCGATACTAAATAACAAATTACTGTTTATATGTTGATAATGACAGTTCATTGCCATGGCAACCGCTTAATAAACTATCGGTCGGCTAGCGTCGGTGACAAAAAGCCCATTAATAGGCTGTTGGTCGATAAAGTGTTAAGACTGAAAGCGAAATGAACGAATGGGTGAGTCTTGGTTCTAAGCATGGTAACGCCTGGGTCATTCCTCGAAAATAAAAGATAATTAATAACAACATCGGGAAAGAAGAGAGACTGTGCGTTTAAAACAAGCGTGCAAGAGCGCGGGAAAGTCAGTTTTCAAAATCGTCGGTTCAGAGAAGCAATTTTTAAAAAGCGTATAGCAGAGTATAGAGAGCGTGTAAAGAGTTGGAATTTATAATTGTAAACTTTTTGTTAGAATTGTAAAATTAGACTAGCCTTAAACTGTGCAGCAAGCAATAGTATATACTTTATACATACTTTATCCTTACTAAATCCAAAACCGTGTTCTTTGTTCCGTGCGTGCGCCCGTTCCCTATTTCCTTTTTATCCCTCAACATACGATATCCTAACCTCACTTCCAATTTAAAAGATTTTCTCAATGAACGAAACGAAAAATAAACAGAGCAAGAAATGAAGAAGAACGCTCATTAGCCGATATAAATGTACAATGACACGTTGAAGATTCACTGCTTCAGAAGCGTAGGTTAGTCGTTTCGTCGCACCTGAAAAGATTCAATCGACGTTCGTTCGTTCGTTGGTTCGTCCAGGCGATTTGTCACTGCAACTGTATCAACCGCGAAACGCGTAAGCTCGATCGAATATCGGAAATCGGTATCGCGGGCACGGTAGCGGAAACGGTGGAGCGGAAGCGGAGGAACGGACATGTCGTGGACGGCTTTTTTCATTTCTTCCGCGGCACGTGCCCTGCGTGGTAAACATTCAATGCATAAGAAGCGCGATCGGTTATAAATCATACCTTTGTATTTTTGCCAGCAATCCCGCAGAGACAGTTGAATAATTTCTGAAACGCCTCCCTTCTACGTGGCCAGACGGCGTAATTTATGGCGCGTGAGACAACATCCAGATCGCCGATGCATGCCCGAGGATCGTGCATACCCCTGGAAACCTTTTGCTACCGACGTCTGTCTTACATTTGTGTTTTATTATTTCGTACGCTCGTTGAGCACAACTATTCACGTATTCGTCTTTTGTGTACTACCCGGTGAAATATTCTTGCAACGCCGATGAAACATTGTCCAATTTGTTGAATTCCTTCCACGAGTGCTACGCGAAGCGCGAATTTTTGTTTCCTTATTTTCCCTCCACTCTTTAATGTATATTTATTAATGTTTTGCATAACGAGCGAGAACTGTGAGTTGTTGCCGTAGATGTTGAGAAACGGGGTTATCGATGTACGTATGTAATTGTACAGTTAACCGTTTGTATTTTAACTAACGATGTTTAGCTAACGGTGCGTTCGATAAATATCACTTTGTTCGAATTTGTACATCTTTTAATGCAACGACGGAGTTTAATCGTTGTTAGAGAAAGATTCTTGGGAAATTATGAGAAGAAAAATATTCATCGAATTGACTAAAATCAAATGAAATAAACCAATCTTTATTATATAAGAATATAATTGTTAATTTTGACTCACAGTTCCACGCTAATACACACGAATCGAATAAAAAGACTTGGCTCACAAAAGCTAGACCTTTAGAACTGGAAAGAAAAGAACGGAAATGACTTCCGGCTTCTAACTTTTGACCTTTTATTCCCCTGTCTTTCCAACTGTCTGACCTCTTGAATAATTCTAATTATCGATCTTTTTACATACTATATATACAATCTTATAGAGAAACCGGAATAGATATAAATGGTTATATTAAGAAAATAGAAAATTGGTAGAGCAATTGTTAATTCGTAGAAATTTAATCCATAAATAGTCTAATTTACTTATCGCGGAGGAAAAATTCACAAAAGTCAGCAATATTACAAAAGTATACGGTGACCTCGGCGAAGAAAATATTTTTCCATGACTACTCCGCTTTTGTAACAGCCACCTGCGAATACCATTCAAAGGGATGACCTCGCCGTTGGCCAACCAGTTACACAACTGTATCAACCCGCCAGGTATTACTATTGTATCAACGGCAGGGTCGTAAAAATTGATAAGCCCATCCCCAATGTCCAACGGAAGCGGAGCAGGATAACTCAAGGCCATCCGCGGACGTATTGGGTTAACGCTTTTGGCCGAGTTAACCGGTGTAATTGCTCTGGGGTTATTCTCGTTTCGTTTAACTTCACGTGCTTCATGGCGATCCTCCCTTGGCCATCGATCATTCCAGCTTCTTCCTACGTAGCCCAGGCTTGGATACCACTACACTCGATGGTAGTTTGCCTCGACTAGGTCGATACTTCCTCGATTACACCCCGAGTTTCGAACACTTGCTGCAAGCTGGTTTTGTCTAATGTTTTTTAGGGGGAAGTGTGGCTCGATCTGCCATTAATTACGCTCTAAAGTATCTATACTCCACGATATACTGACTGTTGGTTGAAACTTCAATTGCTGACACATCAAGCTGACTCTATGTATATGACTATCTGTGACAGTGAATTTTATAAATATCTCTTGAAGGAAGCGTTTGGAAACAAACTTGTTATTCTTCTTTTCTGTCCTAAATTTTGGAACACCCTGTATGGTATATCTCGTTCATCCGTTTATATGTCAGATTTGAATTAGAAACCTAAAGCTTCTTCTCCCTCGCAAATATTTTATTAATAAAAATATTGCTCGAAATATTCTACACGTTGCTTTATATAACATTTTATTTCATAAACTGAAGGACATTTATTTTTTATCTTTCTTGTGCTAAAATTGTTTTCGTTATACTTTCAACACTCGTGTCAGGTAAAAATGAAAAATATGAAATTGAGTTTTAATTAGTTTCCGTTTATTCCCAATAAATCTTTCACGTTATATTTCTAAAAAAAAACAAGGGCGTATTTAAAACAATTTTTAATATTTATATGGAAATGTCCGACACATTTGATTCTCCAACGTTCGAGATCTAATTACCCAAAATTAAATATATTCGTACGCTAAATGTAATCCGAAATATTTTCTGATCAGAAATTAAAACCCAAAATATTTTCAACCCAAAAAGCATACTATAGTCATCGTTACATTACAATAGCGCGCTAAGCATCACGTCCTAATTACGTTTCTTCCATGATCATATTTGCATGAAATGTGTCATGAATTGAAATCCTTGACAGTTTAATTAAACAGCAACTAATTATTTCTAAAAAAAATAATTATGCCGTGTTACAACTACAACAGACTTCCCTCGTAATCCCCCAATTCGAATTTCTCCGTCTCTCGTTCAGGAGAATTTATCATCCGCCATGCTCCCCAAACAATTACCACGCTAATTATAATTGCAACTCCATTATCCCTGAGTTCGTTCAAAAATTTCCACGTTCGCAATTTAAATGTACGCCCTAATTGCAGTCACTTGAAAAAGCACAGCCGTCCAGCTTTTTGCCACTTATTTATTTTCCGCCGACGAAGCAGACACTCGTAACAGTCACGAGGACTGGTAGATCCAGCAACAATCGGGGAAGATGCCCGGGGTACGGCCGCTTCTTACCATTCAGGGCTCATCGTTAATTTTAAATGTCGTAAATCAGCCGGAATAAGCCGGAGCGCGTCAGCTTCACTCAGCAGCCTCTGTCTAGGGGTGCTTTATGGATTCATCTCGGGAAAAGCTAACAGGTTGGCAAGAAAAACGAACGAGCAGCACTAACTTACATTCATGCGTCCATTTTACTTCTCTAAGATTCTCAGATGTCTCAACGACGCTTCTTGCTCGTGGAAAAGCTAGCCTCGTCAATTCCCTGCATTGATATTTCTTTCGAACGTTACATGGCTGTTCTAATTACCAGAGTTCTGAGCCATGAAATTAGAATCGCTCAAAAATTTGGTTATCTTCAATCCTACAAGTTATACTGTCACGTATACGCGACAACTTTTAGAAGGTAGAGAACATATAAAAATTCGCATACCAGTGATTTGTATCTTAATCTTTTTTCAGTAGATGTATGTATCCAAAAATAGGTTTTTATTTTATAACTTTTGAATCGAGAAATTTTGAATATTGTAACGGAATACACGAATTGAACTAACTAATCCCACTTATGGGATTCTAACGGGGCTTACTATTCTAGCGACGCCACAGTCAGCACTGTCTCACGAAACTATCAACTCTTAGCTCTATTCTCAACTCGCGACTTTCGACTCTCTCCCTAGCTTCCAGAGCGGGCCCTTTTAAGCCCGTCTGGAAGGCAGGGACCTCCCCCGAAGGAGGAGAAAGCTCCCCCACGTAACGCTCTGGGGAGGAAGGGATTCCTCCTTCGGGTTAGGCTCTTCCTAGGGTCACCCATGCGGGGACCCTTCCCGAGAGGTGCCCGCGGACGCGTCACCCCCAGTTTACGATGGGGAAAACCGGGGTTGAGCGAGGCTACCTCACGTGGCCTGGCCCCGAGACTCCCCTAGACCCATCTGGCCGCCAGACTCTAACGGGGCCTCTATACCTGCGAGGTCTAACGATATCCTACATTCTTACAATATCTTTTTAATATCTTGAATAGAGTTGAAAGATCCGAATGATCTGTCATGATAAAGATGTTAATAAAAGGTAATTATATTATATACATAATTTATCATAATTAATGGAATTTTAGCTCGAGGTTCTAATCTGATGGCTAGAATCTATAGACAATTGTATCGTGATAAAGACTGATAACGTAAAAATAGGATATTTCTCAAAAGGGCATCATTTTTCTACGAATCTCACCAATTATTCATTGAATAAGAAACCAAAGATCGATCTCCTACCAGCGAGACAAAGAATTAGCAGACAATCCTTCGACTGTTCATTAACAATACACAAACGAAAGCGAGGGAATTTCGCGTGATTGAATTAAGAGGCGAATTTCGCGCGAAGCTAATTCCCTGTCGATACGAAACACGTGTCACAGTCAGGGTTATTCAATTTCTGGAAAATCAGAATCGAGAGTATAACGAGCCAAGCCGGAATTACGATGGTACAAAGAGGTAGTTGGACGATTCAAGAGTGACCATGATAGTCAGACTCTGATTAGACGTGGATTACCGGCGTTAATGCCCAGTGAAATTCAACGAAGCTGACCAACCGGCGGTGGTCGACACCAGAGCAAAAGGGTTGGAGAGGGTAAACGAGCAAGAGGGTAAAAGGGAGGCGAGATGCAATGGATCGACAAACTGATGCGGCTCCATCGTCAAATTGATTTACTTGACAGAGATCGAGTTAGCGAAATAGATTCGGAGCCAGGCCACCATGTTCGATCGTTATTGAAACCTAATGCCTTAATCACGCGGCAACTTCGTTGGGTTTATAGCGCTGAATTAACGGCTTCCAATACAATTTAAGCAGACAAAAATGTGCTCCGGGAAAGACTATAGGGGGTTGAAATACAATATAAGGTAAGAAAATCAATTTCATTTTTCATTTTCTTGCAATTTAAAGTGTGAAGAATGTCGTGTCAACTGATTGTAGATATTTAAATATATTTGAACATCCTGCTAAGAAAATAGATCGTTGTTTACATATTTCCTGTAACTATTTATTTTCTCTTTTTTTAATTGATCAAAAGAGAACTCCAGAAATTATATTCAAAAATTAGAAAACAATATTCAACAAACAACAATAAAACAAAGGGATACAACAATTTAAAAAGCTACACAAAACTTTTTCGTTTAGGAAATTATTTGTGAAAAAGGTTCGAAAATATCACTTACCTTTAGTCACAGTCAAATGTAGTCTATCCTGTTTTAATTTAAATAAGAGTTATTTAGCTAGGAATATTATCTTGGTCCTTTGATTCTCCTACAAGTAACTCTATACAGATACTTAAAACAAACACACTGCATACCTAGATCATTCGTAATAAAATTACAAAGATACTTAAAATTAATGTAAGATCTATTCATAATATTTTGTATAAAATACTCATGACAGACTACTCTTGTCATAATAGTACAAAGGGTTAATTTCTTCTACAAAATTGAATTTGTTAAGATACTGTTGATGTGAGTGAAATCCTTAACCATTTGATAAATAATCACAATTTTTGTGAATTGTTAAAATAGTGCTTTGAACGAATATTTAGAATCTTGTGAGTAATGGAAGAATATAGAAGAAATTATACAAACCGTTGTAAACTCTTTACCGTCAAATTAGAAAAGCATTGTTTCTTATTTTTGAATTGAATATTTATATTCGTATATTACTGATTATTGATTTTTACTTTCAGTTCGAAATATCTCTTTCCATATGCAAAAATAAATATAACTTCACGTCCATAACAGCCTCGATAACGAGATCTATTTTAACATCTATTTCTATTTTACCATCACTAATTGAACTATATTATCGATTTCTTCTCGCTCGATCATTAGCTACTTTACCGTAAGTTACTGCAAGGTATTATCGATTTCTTTCCTGTCGATCAGTATCTACTTTACTAACAGCTACTGCAAGATATTATCGACTTCCTCTGCCTCGATCATTACCCACTTTACCATAAGTTAGTGCAAGATATTATCGACTTCTTCTGCCTCGAGCATTAGCTACTTTGCCGTAAGTTACTGCAAAGTATTATCGATTTCCTATGGCTCGATCATTACCTACTTTATCGTAAGTCACTGCAAGGTATTATTATCGATTTTCTGTGGCTCGATCATCGGCTCGATCATTAACTACTTTACCATAAGTTACTGCAAGATATTATCGACTTGTTCTGCCTCGATCATTACCTACTTTACCGTAAGTTACTGCAAGGTATTATCGATTTCTTTCCTGTCGATCAGTATCTACTTTACTAACAGCTACTGCAAGATATTATCGACTTCCTCTGCTTCGATCATTACCCACTTTACCATAAGTTACTGCAAGATATTACCGACTTCTTCTGCCTCGAGCATTAGCTACTTTACCGTAAGTTACTGCAAAGTATTATCGATTTCCAATGGCTCGATCATTACCTACTTTACCGTAAGTTACTGCAAAGTATTATCGATTTCCTATGGCTCGATCATTACCTACTTTATCATAAGTCACTGCAAGGTATTATTATCGATTTTCTGTGGCTCGATCATCGGCTCGATCATTAACTACTTTACCATAAGTTACTGCAAGATATTATCGACTTCTTCTGGCTCGATCATTACCTACTTTATCATAAGTCACTGCAAGGTATTATTATCGATTTTCTGTGGCTCGATCATTACCTACTTTACCATAAGTTACTGCAAGATATTATCGATTTCTTCTGGCTCGATCACTACCCACTTTACTGCTACTTTTGAACAATATTATCGATTTCTTTCCTGTCGATCACAAGCCACTCTATTGGTAACAAGTTATTGTAAAAATCCTTGAACATCCAGTTCATTTCTATTCAACTATATATACAACTATAATACATAAAGATTGATATTTTCGTTATTTGATAAATATATAATATATATTTCTATTTTCAGAACAGTTTAACAAATTGAAATGGCAAGTGAGCGTGTGAACAAGTTATATTGTTGCAGAGCAATAGGATGTAAATAGTATTTCAATAAAAGCAAAAATTCAAAAACACGAAAATATTTCTTCCGACATTGTAAGTAAAAATGCAATGAGTACTATATTGACGTATGAAAAAATCTCGAGAAATTGAAGTTTTAAAAATCTAATCGATATTATATTTTTAAATGGTATATGCAAATGAGAAAATTAATTTTAGCATATATCATAAATCATGAAATCACAAAAATTGCAATTATTTAACAAATGTTAAATTATCTTCACATAACTTATTAATCTGTATCTAAACATTAGCATATATAAATTTACATACCAACAATTATGTTACCTGAATTATTAACGCAAGATTAATTCAGCAAATGAGTTGTCAATAACTATTCATTAATCTTCTGCATTTGACGTGAAGATAACATTGACAAAAAATAAAATCTACCAACCGATAAATGCGATAACTGTATCGTAAAAATTTTTTACGTACGCCACTAAAAAAAATTGCAGTTTATATCAAAGCTCGAAAAAAATCTTGCACTGCACGCAAAAGTTTATGAAAAATTCACGAAGAAATTCTTACAATGAAAAACAAAAAGAAAAAAAAAGAAAAAATCATTGTAATCGAAATCAAAATGTCAAAAATGATTACAATTAAGATCAACGTGTGAAAGAATCTTTGAAATTAAAGTCAAAATGTTACAAAATTCTTAAAATTTCTCTAAACCAAAATACAAAAGACATTATTCTAATTTATAACAAAAAATTACAATTAAGCATAAAGGAAAATTATAAAAATCAAAATTGAAGAAAAAAATTACTGTAATCGATATTAGAATATTTAAAAAAATTTTACGATGGAAATTGAAATATAAAAAAATTCTTACAATCAAAATTAAAACATAAAAGACTTCTTACGGCCAAATTAAACCATAAAATTCTTACAATGGAAAACTGAAATCGATAAACAAAAAAATTAACCCTTTACACTCAAGAAGCGACCCACAGTCGCCATTTAATCAGATTGTAAAAATCGATGTTAATCCTTTGCACACGACGATTTTCTGGCTACAGAAGAGTAGAAAATCAGATTCTCTACTAAAAAAACTGACGATATTTTTTTGATCAGTAAATAAAGAATTGTATAATAGTAGAATTGTAGAATTATTTGATTTCGATACCACGCATGCTGTTACATTACATTAAATTTGATATATTCATTAATATCGATTTTCCAAATTTTATGAAATGGTGACTGAAGCTCACCTCTCGAGTGCAAAGGATTAATTAATACATGGAATTTGAATTTACTCAACGATACGTGGAATGTCGAGGAAAAAAATTCTAGGTCTTAATTTCTATATTATATACATGTTATATAATAATTTCTTTCTTATTTATATAATATATAATCTATTTAATATATATATTATAATTTTTATCTTATTTACCGTTTTAAAAATATCCTTAACTTTATGTCGGAAAATTTTCGACCTGCTGTTTTTCTATAACGAAAAAGTCGCCGAGTGCAAAGGGTTAATACAATCCCACCCCCCACCCCCCACACTTTCGCCAAAGAAAAAAAGAAAAAAAATTGGAAACAAAACCTTGTATACAGGAAAAACTCTAACAGGTTTTAAAGAATCTTAAACCAATTAAACCTCGTGACAATTACGCGTTTAATTAAAGCGAAATTAATTCGACGCGTTGCAACATGGATTATAAATAATACAGAATCCGTAATTTGGCGGAATTAACTTCAACATCGTGTCGAGGTCCTGTCAGAAAGCTCCATCGCTATCGGTATATCTGTAAACCTTTGAGAAAATAAACCGGGACAGGAGATTTACTCCGACGTATTCGATGTCAAGAAAGTTTATGACCACCGTATACAAAGTGTCACGCGTGTACACGCTGCACTTTTTAAACGTAAACGCGGACGCGGCAAAGATATATATCGACATTTTTGTTGCGCTGCTTCTGTTGCCCGAATTTCAAGTCAGCCATTTTTCCTTCCCCGTGACACATTGCTAATTTTTGTTACAAGCTTCTGCATTTGTGTTTGCAACTACTTCTGTTGCTTCTATTTTCGCGGCGGAATTTCTGATTTTATAGTCTAATGTTTATGAAAATTTTTGTGCAAAATAGATGTATCTAGATTTAAGTAACCGAGAGGCTTATTTGGCTTTGTTTATTACCGATTCTGTTCGATTTGAGAATGGGGATATTTAAATTTGTTTCATGTCATATAATATTCTGTGTAAGAATTTAATTATATTATGTCAAATTTTAGTTTCATGGAGTTAGGTACTTACCAATTCACTATCATTTTATATTGTTATACGAGTAGAGTAGACTTACCTGAAATAAACAAAAATATATAAATTAATATTACTATATTGATAAAATAAATATATTTAATTGAAACAGTTATTTTCATTATTGCATTGCATTGTAACAATTTATTATATAAATAAAGCGAAATAAGCACCTTACAGGAGAATCAGACTTTTTTAAAAATATATATATGTATGACTAACAAAAAAATATCTTATGTGTTTTAAAGCTTAGGTAATACAAAATAACTGATCAAGGAACAGATTTTTTTAAATATATATATATGTATGTATGACTAACAAAAAAATATCTTATGTGTTTCAAAGCTTAGGTAATACAAAATAACTGGTCAAAGGACAGCATTATAAAGAACTTCTTCTAAGTATAATAATTTAACTTTTCAAAAGGAATTTAAATTTACAAGACCTATATACAGATAAAGACTAAAGGTATCATCAGCCCACCGAAAACTCATAGTATACATATACCCAAAAATCCCGAAGCAATAGTATATACCTGAAGCGCTTCTTTAAGAGTACGTTATTATTAGTTTATAAACAAGATAATCTCCTAATGTACAGTAGCTATCTAAAGTTTCCAGCATGAGCATAATTTTATTACAACGATGAGATTAAGAGTTTCTGCAAACAAAAAGTTGCTGCACAACTATGATGCATGATGTAGCGTGTAAAATGCAGTGTTCGTGAAATTTTGCATGGGATAGAACTACAGTCTAAATGAAAACAAAGAGATGTTATATTATAATATTAGAATTACTGAATAAAGTGAAATGTCTAATATCAGACATTTTGTATTTATAATTATTAATAATTATAGTATTCTGCTTTTACAATTGCTAGTAATTATAGTATTTTGCTTTTACAGTTATTAGTAACTACAGTATTTTCCCTTTGCAATTACTAATGATTATATTTTATTTTTGCAGTTACTAATAATTATAATATTTTGTTTTTCCAATTACTAATAATTTTCCTAATAAATACTATCATGTATGTATCATGTATAAAATTATATTAATTTATATTCATCATATTTTAATATACTTAGATACACAATAGATCTAGTTTTCAGTAACTATAAAAAGAAAAAATCAATCATTCTGACTGATTAATGATTTTAATAATTATTTAGTGTTAAGCTTCAAAATATGGGATATACGTATTCTTAATAACACTTTGAAGGGCAGTTTTAAACGTAATTTAAAAATACAAAATTTCTATGCATGTATTAATGTGAATAACATATATTAACATATATAAATATAAAAATCGTGTTCCCGTTATTATACTAAAACTATAGCTTTATCGATACAATTTATTTAAAGAATTTTATACATTTTATACATATTATTTCCACATCACATGAAAAACATAAAAAATTAAAAAACACGAATCTAGTAAATTGACTTATTATTGAGATATTATGTAAATAAAACGGAAAGTAATTACTGATCTGTCTCTAGCGATAAGTCTCATTCCACTACGAAGTTTGAAACATCCCTTCGGAAGTTGAATTTGCACCTGTCGTCAGTTAGACACTGAGGGCTAAGGTCATGTTCTACTACCAGAAAGCTTACTTATGCATATCTCGTCCAAAAGATATGCATAATCACTTCTGTTGGATTATTATCGCTCTAAACAACGTACTACTCTGCAAAGTTTGGCCCTGTATAAACATTGCTGCAAACTCGTCCTAGATTAACATTCAAGTAGAACGCAGTCTATGAAATTTGCGTAAATGTGAAAAATCATTGTTAAAAAGGCTGCGTTGGTACAGGCACAGACGCTATGGATAATACGAAAATTTAAGCGGCTTATACATATTTTGTTCATCGCGTGAAACTTTGATCTGCAACCCAGCACGTCATTGTAGATTAACGCCGTCAAGGGAGTTGAATAGAAGTTAAAGAAACGAAATATCAGAGATAAACGTAAATACGATTGACAGTGGAAAATAGGAAAGAGTAATGAAAGGTGAAGAGGATCTGTCTACCCGCTGCATCGTTAATAATTTTCCAAGCTGCCAGCCAATCCACGGTAATGCAAGCGTATTTGCAATATAAACACGAATCGACTTTGACTGAATGAAATATAAAGTCGCGAATAAACGATGGATCAGATTGGACTTATTTCCATATATTTAGAAATACGATCGTACGTGTAAGTCTTTTGTAGATAGAAGTAATATATTGTTTCTCAATTTTACATTTCAATGGTAGTTTTAGGATTGATCGTCATTTATAATTATTCGCAAAAATTCTGTATCTTTCGTCATCATTTCAGTGACTTTTGCTGATAATATCGATAAAGGAAATTGTCGACGAAATAAAGATCAATGAACGGAGTAGAAATATGGGAAATATATCATCAGAAGAACGTAAATTATTTAACGATAAAATATTCCTAACCAAATAATCAAATATTCTCCGAAGGCAAAATATACATATTGTGGTAGTTTCTTCAAGTATGGCAAATTGAGCAAACAGACGGTTCCAACAGAAGAGAATAGCAGTATCTTTTCTTTGCTTTCCTCTGTCACCGTCTTCGCTCCTTTGGTCGAGACGAAAACCAATCTCCGGCATATCGAACGAAAATCGACTATAAAACGACGATAAAACGACAATGTCGACAAGTTTTTCAAGACGAGCGACGAAATGAACGCATCTAAACGTATGTAAACGTTACCCTTTATATGACTTCAAAATTATCAACCAGACTCCCATATCAAAAACAGCTGATCTAATACACATTTACATAAAACAAACTGAACTGATTAAATATAATAATTGAAATACTTTGGAAATGCTACCTTACCAAGCAAGCAGGGTTACAAAATTGATACTTATTTTAAAGGATAAATAAAAGAAAATAGGAAAATAAAAAATCACTTTTCTTACAAAAATAATTACATTCGTTTATATGAATATTATTTATATTATATTATTTATCATAATAAATAATAGAAATAAAATTGAAATAAATAAAAATTTATAATATAAATACAAAAGAATTATAAGAATAATAAGTTCAAAATATTACATTACTACATATTACTAAATAAACAATGAACACGGCTAAAATTTCAAAAGTTTTATAGAAGGTATTGGGTTTATGGGTAAAAAGGAATAACTATCGGTATATTATAATTATCTTTATTCTTTCAAGTATTTTGACTGTTCGTGTAGAAAGTCAAAACTAGAGTGAAGAAAAAGGGAAGGGTATGCGATTGCAGCTCGTCCAGGTACCCTAATTCTTATCTAACGTGTGAAATAAAAATTTCACGCATTCCCGGAACCCTTCGGCGCATAGAATAAAGATATATCTATTTCTCTTGACAGATTAATTTTTGTATATTCGATACGTTAAGACGTATCTTATTTTCAACAGAAGGTATAGTAAAAGAAAAGGAATGAAACAAAGATTTCGAAAGCACTGAAATGCGGTAAAAATGACAATCGACATATCTTCGAAATGTCAATCCCATAGAATACTCCAGCCGAAAGTACACAGAGAACATCCAGAAATCTGCTTTTTGTGTGCCCAGTGAAATTAGTTCGCTCAAGCAGCCTGGTAGCCCATTAAAAAGCAAAACAGCACGGTCGTTAAAGCTAACGAACCCCAAAGAGACCTTAATACCTCTCATTGGTTAATTATAAGAAAAAGGTAAGGCAAAAAGAAAAAAGATAAGCACGTAAACGAAACTCGTCGTTGAGGCTCATCACCCGTCATCCCATGAAATTATTCCGTGGGAATGTAAAATAATTTCGAGCATCGAGATGCTCCAGGCTGAGATAACGATAGATTCTAACGAGGCTTTTCAAGCTCGGTATCTCATATGACCGGGATGTAAAGTCAGGAACGACGAATGATCGAAGACAACGTTGGTATTCTCGACGTTATCCTAGCTCGTTACTCGCGACCATGTCGCAGGAGCCTGCCAGGTACACGCCACCCGGTATATTGGTCCTGTTCCCACGATCCAGGATCCTCCGCCGACGAAATGAGATGGGACACCGGGGTCGAGAGACGGCGAAATGAAATGAAGTGAAAAGAAATGAAATAAAGGTTTCATTATTTTCGCGGGATACATTTCTAGCGTCTTAGGAAACGTCAGGTGACGTGACAAACGACGAAGGCATTCCACGGGAATTAAACGGGGACCCGGGCTGAACCTGCTCATGGGCCAACTTCAAATAGGTTGTCTTAACGACGCCGATATGAGAAAGGAGAAACCGTCGCGAGAAAAGCAGCGGAAACGTGGGGCTTCGTGCCGGTTTATTAAGGTACAATGATCCTGATGGCGATATTACGCCAATGCGGCCACAACACCGACTCGATATAACCGCTCAATATACGGGGTAACCACCTGATAACTTGCGATGCGGAGCTCCAAATCGTGCAACCTTTTAATTCGTTCTCTATCCCTAGGTGCTTTAAGGAGGGTGAAAAAGAAATTGATTTCAAAAATTAAAAATTTAAAGAACTATTATATTTAGTTAATTATAATATATTTTGTTTATAATACGGTATGAATTCCTTAGCCACATACCTTCGCAAAATATTTATCTGTCATGTTTATTTATGAAACCTAACTGAATAATATTTTCTCAATGCCGCGATTTCTTGACATCGAATAAAATTCCTGACAACAAGTACCGGGTGAGAAACGTACCAGAAAATTTGAAGAAAGGAAACGCCGAACATGAATACCCCCGGGGTAAGCTATAAGGCATTGATACGTTGAAAAAGCAAGGGACAAAAGAGAAACAGAAACAACATGCATCAATTCTAGAGAAACTAGTGGAAACTTTTGCCAGAAGCTGACACGATAGTAAGAAAACACATCGAATTTCATAATAATAAAACTGATGAAAAGTACAAGTATTCGGAACATTAATACTATTGTAGAGATAGGGTGCAACTAAATAATATAATTACTATTTATTAACCACAAAATATAATATACAATGTGCGGTGACGGTAAAGACTACGGATATAATCTATCAATTAAACTCTTACAACTATAACGACACAATTATACCTAACAACACGAATACAACTAACAACACCTTTATTCACAACTCTCTACTCACGCCCTTGCATCCCTATTTAAAACCATGCATTCTATCCTCTTTCATACCTATTCTCTCTTTCCCAATCACACTTTCCCACGCACTCCTTGCCATCTTACCCTCAGCGGGTCACGTAGCCCAAACACTCAAACGCATTCTAAAGGCACTCTTCACTTTCATCCGATGCATTCATAAACATCCCATCCACACGATCCTAGCACACGGTCATTCGTCCTTTCACACGCACTCTAGATGATATGCTCATCCTGCGATACCACACTATTATATAAAAGTGATATATTTTATTAACATTCAAAATAAGTACCACAGATTAACCTTACAACTCTCCTAACCTAGAAATTCAAAAGTGCTACTTTTTTCATGATTTATCAGCCTAAATACAGTACCTGGTACACATAAATATTATTCCAATTATATTAAAAATTAGATGCACTTCCAACCTCATAATCTACATTTAATACTTAAGCGTTAAGTGTAATGCTACCTCATAGTGCTGTTTACGTTTTACATCAAAAAGTATTGAACTCATAATTGACAGTGCGTCCGATTGCCTTCTCAGTTTATGTTTTAGATAAAATACAATCGCGCCATCTGGTGTTTTTGAACTAGTTTCGAAACAACTAGAACAGGTGCGCGATCGCGGAACATATCGATATTTTTTCAATAATACGTAACCTTCAAATCTTGAAATATGAGATTTAAGAACTTAAGAACAAGGAATTACTCAATATCCTCGAATAAGAATTACATTAATCCATTCACTAGCCGATTGTTTAAAGTTAAGTAGCACAGTGAAAGAAAATAGTAGTGGCTTTAGTTGATAGAAGGAAGAGTGTAACGGAAAGTGACGTGAGTATAGTCCGGATTAACCCACGAAACGACGGGTCAGTTTATTGCACAGGATTAAACCTTCACGTGACTGGAGCCTTCGACACTGGTCTCACTTGATCCTTTCCACCCTTCATTTCCCAGGACATTCTTTCCTGCGCATCATTCCCTCTCGACTAGAAACTCCCTGGTGAACGTTTGTCGACTTCAATCGATTTTACAACTTTCTAATAGCTTTCCATTATCACTGACTAATCGAGGAATACATAAGAATAAACGCTCATTTTAAATATTCCGAAAACTGTCACTTGGACGATATTTTTATTTCTAAACTGTATTGGATCGCGACATGCAATTGTCGGTATTTTCGAACGTTACCGCAGTACCATATCTCAGCCTTACTAACACTTAAGACAAACAGAGCGCAATCGCATTCATGATTATCTTCAAACGAAGCACGACCAATAAGGCTTGCTACTTTTTGGTTAATATTTTTCCAATGATTCCCGCCACTCGAAGATTGAAGAAAAAATTTCAAACAAGGACCTGGCGCAAATGAGAGCACCGAGTACAGAGACACCGAGCGCTATCGAAGCAATTTCAGTGGCGATAGCAATTTCAGAAATACCACGCTGACAAAGTTCAGAAACCGTAGAGAACGGCGTCAAAGAGTCGCCGACATGACTTGCCTCTAATTTCTTGGATCGTCGATCGCGTCGATCCAACGCGTTACGAACTCGTGAGAATCGAGCGAATCGCGGAGGAAGAACCGGGTGGTGGTGTCCTCTGTGGGGAAACGGGGCGGTACAGAGACAGGAAAATTGCAGGAGACTCGGACAACTGGACGAGGGAAGAAATACAGGTAGTCCCAATTTCACAGGACCGTTCTCTCTTCTATGGCAATTACGGCTGTTAGAACTTTAAACGGCATACGCGTTTTGCGTGGCTGGCCCTGTCGGGTGAGAACCTGCTAAGCAATTCCCGTTCGTATCGAAGGTTAGGTTAGGTCCATTTGTGCGAACTGGGTTAACTCGTATGGATTGCACGGTACCAGGAAGCTATTTGTTTGATCGCAACAATGGACGATCCCACTGCACCGATCCTGGAAACCTGCTACAGTACCCGTGACTGGTATTAAGATAAAGGGAACCACTCCATCGAACCTGCGAGATCCGCAGCGTACGGCATTAAATCAATGTTGAAATCGGTACGAATGAAGTAGGAATGATGTAAACGAGAATACTCCACGATACGATTGCCGATTTGTCCGAGGCACGTTTTACGCACCACGATCGACGTGTAATGAACCTACCGATGCTGAGAATTTTTTCATTTATTTGCTAAGCTAACCTAGCTTTGCCCGAGTTGCATAATTTTACGAATATTACGAAGAATTCAGAATAATTGCTTAAATTTAATTGAAAATATATTCCTCTTTCTTTTTCTTCTTGTATTGTAAAGGGAGAAGGTTTGACATTCCCTATGATAAATTCTCTTGCTGGTGGAAAGTGGAAAACGAAAATGGTACTACAGTAGAACGTCGATTATCCAATTATGAATTTGGATTATACGAATGATCAATTATCTGAAAATTGAAATCGCATATTGCATTGCAGCGAGTAGGATCTCAAAAGGGAATAGATGTATAAATGTCTGTACCTTTTACCAGGCTTAATAACAATCACCTAAAATATCTTTTCTTATTCTACATATTTGAAGAGTTACAAATAAAGTGAGTCTTCGAATACACGTCAAAAAATAGCAAAATAAATATATTCCAAATTGAAGATCGTTTAACCCTCGTAAATAACCTGATCGTCACGCTCCTTTTTACAAATTAATATAAAACTTACGATAACCAATCTGTGTTGCGAGCAAAACATCTGAAATTCACAGTTTGATCCTAAGCAGAACCTGACCAAATAAACTACAAACATTTATATGTAAAATAAATGAACTATAATCCGTTTTTAAATGCCCTAATTTATTAGGAAAAAAATACCAGGCCATATTTTACATTTAAATTGAATTCGTACGTCATAAATACCCGTGTGATAAATCATGAAATAACTCTACCATTCTCTCTGTTTATTACCATCAGACCGTCGATAGTCGAATTCTATTCGACGAAGAGCACCAGGAGCCTTTTACATGCAAAAAGATACAATAGGGGATGAATGTTGCCGATACATTACAATCGATGCTCATGAAAGTCCCATTAGCATCAGGAAATACACCGTAGAAAGCTGGTAAGTGGTTAAAAAGCTTCAGTAGATAGAGATTGATCTCCTTGACGCTCTGCTATCCGCTTAAGAGAATAATAGAAGAGAATTATGCCTAGCGTTTCAGAATTCTAAGTCTTCGGAATTGTACATCGATCAACTTCAAGAGGAACCGCGTTATTGACTGGAACTTCCACGTGCCTTGACAAATGCGAATCTGATGAGCGCAACACCAGCTTCTAGTTGTAAAACGGACCGACCTAGATTTCCAAATACGCTGATTTTCCAACGTTCTTCATACTTCGTGCATTAACCCTTTGGTATCACCAGGTATATATGTGTCAAATGAATTTGAATAAATTTCTTGGGATTTCAAATCTCAGGTATTAACAATTGGAATATAGCATTGTTAATAATATAATTATGTAATTGTAATAAATAATTGTTTTGTATAATATTGAATGTTTAACTGTTAAATGTATGAAATATATTTTAAGAAATTTTCAATGGATATTAGTCGAAGTGAAATTAATAATTTTAAATATTAATTGTAACTTGCATTAACGATTAGATAAATGAAAAAAGACAGCGAGAGGAAACCTACATATTAGAAAATTTAGTTAATAATATAATTATATAATTGTAATAAATAATTGTGTTGTGCAATATTGAATATCTAACTCTTAAACGTGTGAAATATATTTTAAGAAATTTTCAATGAATATTTGTTGAAGTTATTGTATTAATTATATTTTTCCAAGTATTATATTTAACATGATTTTAAATAACGTGATTATAAATATTTATATAACACTATCTCCATAATATTATAAAATTATTTATCTCTGCAAATATCGTTTATAAATATCTTACACGAGGATCCATAATACTTTATAGATATACAAATAACCAAAAATTTCGTTGACAAACTTAATACATACTCTAGTTATTTGTCATAAATATTAAAATGTATAAATATTTATATACATTATATATATTATATAAAATGTACATATATTTATATTACATACTGTCTGCAATTTAATGAAAGCAAAATTTAAAAATGACTGACCTGTAAATAATTTTAAAACGTAAAACAAATTAAACTTCGTTGAAATACAGCCTACTGTATACGTGAGCTTTGATACATCGTTAAGCTAATGCACAGTTGCATTTCCAGATGACGGTGTACAATAGCTTTGCAAGTACGGTAAGCAAAAGAAGATTACGCGTGCATATAATCTTCCTTTTTCAATGGAAGCATGAAATTTACATTAGTCAAAGTCTCCTGTACACTATTAAGATGCAAGAAATGTTTCGCCAATTTATTCACTTAAATATAGATATTATAACTAAATTAATTGCACTTTGGAACTTCAAGATGTGAATATGTGTACTATAATTGAATTAAGTACAATTCGAAACATTAATTTATGATTATGCGATTGCTTCAATATACTGACAATTTTTTCTATTATTTATAATACATGTATCTGTATTGTATTTTTGTCATCAGAAAAAAAAAAGAAACGAAAAATGGACTTAATAAACCCAGAAACTTTTTTTCATATGTTCATGTCGATAACCCAGGCCATAAACTCGATGGACACGAAGGACAAAAATGAGATACGAAATTGGTATTCCTGGCAACTATTCGAAGTCGTTACCATTATTCCTAGGGACATGTTAGGAAACAGAAATGCCCCCCTTCCTCGACCCAGCCAGTAACTGTTGGGGGGAGATAACGACGATACTTAGGTCGCAATCAAACTCTTTCTATGATCTCGAATCAACGAAAATGCCTTGTGCCGGACGTAGAACGTGACTGACCGATCGGAATGCCAACTACATTTCGGTCATCAACGTCCTCGTTGCATCAAATGGAGAACGAAACGATGCTGACGATGCACTAAACTTACTCGTGGAGCGTACCGATCATCGCGGAATTTCTGCGCCCCATCATTCGCGAGACATAGGATCTATTTTTGCCCCTGAACAAATTCAACGGATGAAATAAATGTTTGATTAACACAAAGCTTCGATATTTTTTGATTGGTCCAAATTTTCTTTTGTATTCCAATTTCTTTAATTCAATGAATATTTCCATTGATTTCAAATGTTGTTACTTTTTGTGATATAATGGAATTAAATGCTTTAATTTCGAAATTGTGGAACGAATTAAATAAATGTTTACTTTAATTTCATGTTCGATATTTTAATATCTTCTGTGAATATTTTAAATAAAAAAATTTGATAAATATCAATTGATTTGAGGTATTTACATTTTTTAAATAAAAGTATTATTTTAATATCGTGATTAATGCTATTAATACACGAATATTATAATAATTAGATTAATATTATATTACTATTATGATTACTATAAATATTATTAGTAAATTTTCGCATTATTATTATATTACAAATACTCGTATTAATATTCGGTCACGTTTATAAATTTTGGCCTGTATACTCTATACTTTGATTAAATATTCATATGGAAAAAAAATTCATTACGAAAAATTGAATTATAATATATGGAAGCTAACGGAGCAAAGAATTTTGATTTCATAATAATTACTGTCTAAATACTTAAAGTAAAAGAGAGAAAAGAAAAGAAAGAGAAAGAAACGAAGAAAGCAGCTAATTTTGATGTCACATTAATATTCAGACACATTTTAAATTTTCACAGAAAATTGTTATAATATAATTTAAATCAAAACGTATGAATGTTCAAATATTAATATCGGATATACATTATAGATATTTAATCGAGATATAGAGTATGCAAATCAAAGTTATAAAGGTGTTCAAATATTAATGTGAGCAATTAATACTACTGTTAGCCCATATATTGTTTGTTCAATGTAAATTTATACAGCGACTTGTGATTTTTCTACTTTTTAAATATATTTTTTCCTTTAAATTTTTATTGATTGTATTACAATTCTTACGAAATCAAAAATTATTGATATTACGTCATATGTATAATCATAAAAATATTAATGTAATATAATTTGACTTCCATACTCACCATTTTAAACGAATATGTGATAAGTATGAAAAATACATTATATTATACTAAAGTATGATTAATTCAGAAAATAGCGATTTAAATGAGATAAAATATTTATGTGGTACAATATATATTATGTATTATACATTAAACAATTATATTATTAACTAAAATCTCTGTAGAAACAGAATAGTTACATTTAATATTATCAAGCTAAATTATTCATATTTTCTTTTACATTTTATAATAAAAATATCACAAAATAATATATTCTATATTATTGTATAGTTATTTAAAAAATCAAGAGCTAATTGTATACTCTTATAAGTTAAATCTTAGAACCAGTTTTACAAATAAAAAATTATGCAAGATAGTATAACAAATACCAGGTTGGTATATACAACTGTAAATGAAAATTAAAATTGAAACATTAAGATTAACATCAACACAAACTAATGTAAGTTTGTTTTCCATTATTATGCGTGTTATAACAAATACATTTACCAACAAAATTTATGAAACAAACTGATGATTTGCGAATTTTTGTATATTCTTTATCTCCTAAGATACATAATCAAAATTAAAAATAGGCTTCATACAAGGTATTAAAAAAAAAAATTATCGCCTCTACATCTTATTTTTAATTTTAATATACGGATTAATAATTTTAATATACCTATGCATGTCAAAAAATAAATACAAAAATTCAGAAATGATTACTTTATTTCTCAACCTTTTTCAGGACATGTATATTCCATTTTTCAAACCAACTTCACACATTACGAATTCAATTTCACTAAAACAGGGCAGTCTATCTCGGGATCCATAATAAATTTATTCTTTTGAAAATCCTCGATGAAACGGGATTTCGCGTCTTTCTTGACTACCCTTATCTTGGTATCTCAATTCACCTCACGAAACGCGAATAAACAGGACTGATCTGGCATAGAGAAACGAACTATTCGATTACTTTAACCAAATGGAGAAGAAGCAGAAGAGATAGAACAGTTTCAGCTGTTTCTTAGCGACGAAAAAACGGTATCAATTCATCTGAAATAAACGTATCCGCTTTTTCCAGCGACTACTTCAGAAGGAAGATGAGGAAAAGGCGATAAACGGACGCATGAGCCGGAAGAAAGAGGGAGGGGATCGTAGGCTTTTCGCCAAACACGTGGAAACTTATATCGTGATAATTCGGAAAGGAAGGCGAAACAAACTCCGTGAAAACATGAAAACACTATTTCGTGCTCGAGAGGGAAACGAGAGACGTCGGAAAGTCTTTAAGCCTTAGCAACAACTTCGATGGCCATGAGACGCGATGCGATAGAACTATAGTTTCATCCCTGATGTTTTGACTACATCGACCGTTGGCTTTCGAAAGATTTCTTTTGAGGGAAGAAGTCGTAGATGCTGTGGCAACGTTGCTGGATGCGCAAAAAATATTCGTTTAAAGAAATGACCGATTAAATTCGTCGAAGTTCGAGAGCCAGAGTTAGGAGTTGAATTCTCAGAGGCAGGATAGTTTTTCTGTTAGGGATCGACGCGAACATTCTCATTGTCAGTTAAAGAAGGAGACGAAATATGTATAATGAGAGGAAGCGAGGTAGATATAGCGCGTCAAACAATGACGGTTAAAATCCGATACTTTAGATAAGAAAGAGCATTGCCACTGGAAAAATTTTAGTTTTCCTAATACTTATATTAAGATTGCAAAAATGGTACCAATGGATTGTTGGGATTTTTCTGATTAAAATAAGTCCAAACACGATATAAATCGGATTAATTTTAATTAACATAATTTAATATAGGCAGTTGTGTAATACGTAATACTACAACAAAATAGTCTGATTTATGTGATATTTAGACTGGTTTTAATCAAAGCAATTCCAGCAATATATTGGTACTATTTTTAAAAAGGTTGGACGAAAATTACGGAAAGTAAAATTTTCTTTACTGTATGTTAACTTTTTCCAATAATGGGAGGAGAAGTGATAGAAGAATTCTCCATGAGATTCGCGATACAAATTCAACTCAGTAAATTGTGGAGAAATTTAACTAAACATTAATATATTTTTACCTGTCATAACCTTTCATGAAAATTTTTGTCATTAAATGATTGATATATTATACAATATTTTGCGAAACACAATATATCTGATTATTATATTATACTCAAAGATATTCTATTAAAAAAGTATAAAAGAAGTTGTAACCTACATTACTCTATGTAGTGATTTTAATTAATTCGAAATTGCAATTATAATTGTACTGTATTTCGAGATAAAGGGTTTAATTTTTTCTTATTTTATTTTGTAAAAAGAGACAATAGAAAAACGATTTGTTTAATAAATATAATATCAGAAAACTATGCTCTAATTTGGGAGAATAAGATTTTTCAAAATATTATATACTACTTCAAACACAATTATGACTTGTAATAATATTCAATTTATGCGCTTCCATTAATGCAAACATACGGAATAAATAAATGTTCAATTATTTCCCAACCCTGCTTGAAATCATGATATTCACTACGTGAGTGCAGCAATTTAAGAAAGAAGCGCAAATGGAATATGTAATTTGATGACGTTTATTTGCATTTATTAAATTATATGGACGACCTTAATCACTTACTGAATTCGAACAATGAGAATTTTGTATTAATTTTCGTTATCAGAAATGAAGAAAATTTCATAGTGAATGAAACAGAATTATTTTCCTAAATAAAATGGCTACGTACACATTTATATGTTTTTATGAAAATAAAGATAAATACCTTCTAAATCAATTACCAGTTGCATCATATGAACATAACCATACATCACAAACAGGAAGGGTTCCGTCGCGACATACGATCCCTTGCAATAAATACATCGAACATAAATGTATACGAACACAGTAAGTTATTCTCAAGCGAAGAACGATTCACATTAAAATATACAGTGCAATGTCAACCGACACCAGGAAATAATCTGCTCAGGAAAATTATTTTGCTCGCAAACCCCATACGTATTTCACTCTTTGCGCGCGAAGAAAGGGATCGCGAAGAACTTCCTTTCGCCGTGCTGCAATCCCCGCCAAAGTCACTTTATTTCCGTTTCAGTAAGTTCTTCGTACATTTCGCGATACACGATGGAAAGAAGGAAACCCTGTCCCTGGCCCAGGAATAATTCTCTGATATAGGGAAAAAATTGTAACGTTTTGCTGCATTCTTGCTTTATGTCAAAAGCATGCATTAAATGCGACATTCAAGACAAAACTGTCAACGAGACGGGCAGGGGGAGGTGGCGTTTATTACCAACCGCGAAATTTCTAACCGCGAAAATTTAAACCGCAAATTATACTTTTGACAAAAAGGAAATTAAGAAGAACAATATTAATTTGTAAAATTATGTTAAATAATTAGATTTCATGGACAGAATAAAAAAAAATTGATTTCTGGTAGTTCTAAATGTTTAATTTGATGACATGGAAGCAAAAATTAACAGTAAATAACAAATTCTGGTAATTCCAAAGTCCAAAATTAGAAACATTATAAATTATTTATACTAACAAACGTGATCTTTAGATAACATTCTATGAGAAATAACTCCTAACTAATATTTAAATATTTTAAACATCTATATCATGCAGAGTAAAATTAATCTCGTAAATTCCTAATCTCAAAAGACAGAATTTACTTGAAGTACTGTGAAATTTATATGATTGTCTTTAATTTAATTTCATGAAAATTTCATGTTTTCTTAATTTATAAGAATTAGCATTTCTTACCACAATTAAATATAATATTAATTTACGAAATTTAGAATGACATAGCAATTCAATCTACAGATAACGAACTTAAATATATGAATATATTAAAAATTATGTACAATACTTTAATATAGAACAATATTTATACATTGCACAAAAATAAATACGCATGAGATATAATTTAATACATGACAAAAAAATCAAGAATTTATTTAATATACATAATAAAAAGATAAAATAGATAAAATAATGAAACATAAAATATTTCACGCGTATTAAACTATACTTTATATAATTAACCACATAATAAGTTACAAATACTCACTTTTTATTGCAGAACATTGTAAAGTATATGCCACCAACCAAGTCTTTGGCTTCTGGAAGAACTTCCACGCACAGATGTTCAAATTCGATAAAATAACATTTAACACCGTCCATTACTTAAATTAAAACAAATACGGGATAATACGCGAATCAAACAAGCGTATTGCAGCGACCATTCCATAGCAAAGTTGTAAATTAAATCAAGATGGTTGTAAATAAAATCCTTAAGGATCGACACGGATTGATGCATTCAGAACTGTAATTTTGAATTCCATACTCGAAAGATGCTTAAGAGCGTAATTATATTACTATTAATCACTTGTACGGGCCACGACCCTTAACGACGTGCAGCTTAACCTGTCCCACATATATTATTTCACACATTTCACATTATATCACATGTTTCATATTATTTTGAATTCCATTGTCGAAAGATGCTTAACAGCGTAATTATATTACAATTAATCACTTGTACGGGCTACAACCTCTATCGAGATTCAGCCTAACTTGTCCCACATATATTATTTCACACATTTCACATTATATCACATGTTTCATATTATTTTGAATGCCATATTCGAAAGATGCTTAAAAGCGTAATTATATTACTGTTAATCACTTGTCCCGGTAATTAAATCAATTTTAAATTAGGTTTGCAAAGATACATTATTTTGAAATATTTCAAATTTCACGAAGAAAATTACACAGACCGGTCACATTTAAATGAATCTAATCTTTACCAATATCATAAATTTTATATAAATATTTAGGTTTTGCAGCAAGTTTTGTTCTACAACCCTTCTCTATCTGACGGGCAACTTACATATTTCAGTTTCATTTAGAAATTAACAGTGTATAATTATGTTGCTTTTCAAGTTCGTTTTAAAGAAAATGTCTATTTTCGTCCATGTTCAAATATGTATAAGAGAAATGTCCGTAAATCTAGTGTTAATAGTATTTTATGTAATTAATCCTTAAATTTTTTTTAAAGAAAATCTTTGATTTCGTTCATATTCAAATACGTATACCAGAAGTACAAATACGGGATAATACGCGAATCAAACAAGCGTATTGCAGCGACCATTCCATAGCAAAGTTGTAAATTAAATCAAGATTGTTGTAAATAAAATCCTTAAGGATCGACACGGATTGATGCATTCAGAACTGTAATTTTGAATTCCATACTCGAAAGATGCTTAAGAGCGTAATTATATTACTATTAATCACTTGTACGGGCCACGACCCTTAACGACGTGCAGCTTAACCTGTCCCACATATATTATTTCACACATTTCACATTATATCACATGTTTCATATTATTTTGAATTCCATTGTCGAAAGATGCTTAACAGCGTAATTATATTACAATTAATCACTTGTACGGGCTACAACCTCTATCGAGATTCAGCCTAACTTGTCCCACATATATTATTTCACACATTTCACATTATATCACATGTTTCATATTATTTTGAATGCCATATTCGAAAGATGCTTAAAAGCGTAATTATATTACTGTTAATCACTTGTCCCGGTAATTAAATCAATTTTAAATTAGGTTTGCAAAGATACATTATTTTGAAATATTTCAAATTTCACGAAGAAAATTACACAGACCGGTCACATTTAAATGAATCTAATCTTTACCAATATCATAAATTTTATATAAATATTTAGGTTTTGCAGCAAGTTTTGTTCTACAACCCTTCTCTATCTGACGGGCAACTTACATATTTCAGTTTCATTTAGAAATTAACAGTGTATAATTATGTTGCTTTTCAAGTTCGTTTTAAAGAAAATGTCTATTTTCGTCCATGTTCAAATATGTATAAGAGAAATGTCCGTAAATCTAGTGTTAATAGTATTTTATGTAATTAATCCTTAAATTTTTTTTAAAGAAAATCTTTGATTTCGTTCATATTCAAATACGTATACCAGAAGTGTCCGTAAATCTAGTGTTAATGGTATTTTATGTAATTAATTTTTAAGTTCTTTTTAAAAAAAATGTCTGATTTCGTTCATGTTCAAATACGTATATAAGAAATGCTGGTAAATCTAGTGTTAATAGTATTTCATGTATTTAATATGTGAGAAGACTGTAAGAAAGTTATAGAAATTTGAAAGCTGTGGACACTTCTTTACCATTTTATTAATTAATAATGATATCACTCGTCCGTCCGTCGTTATTTATATATGGTCACTCGTCAGGTGTTGTTATTTCTTAGGTACGAAAGCCTTCCACCGCTGCTCATTCAGCTCTCACCAAGTCGCGGCCGTCGGGCCACGACCCTTAACGACGTTCAGCTTAACCTGTCACACATATATTATTTCACACATTTCACATTATATCACATGTTTCATATTATTTTGAATTCCATACTCGAAAGATGCTTAAGAGCGTAATTATATTACTATTAATCACTTGTACGGGCTACGACCTCTATCGAGATTCAGCCTAACTTGTCCCACATATATTATTTCACTCAATTCACATTATATCACATGTTTCATATTATTTTGAATTCCATATTCGAAAGATGCTTAAGAGCGCAATTATATTACTGTTAATTACTTGTCCCGGTAATTAAATCTATTTTACATTAGGTTTGCAGAGATACATTATTTTGAAATATTTCGAATTTCACGAAAAAAATTACACAGACCGGTCAAATTTAAATAAAAATAATCTTTACCAATATTATAAATTTTACATAAATATTTATATTTTGCGGAAAATTCTGTTCTACAACCTTTCTTCATCTTTCGGGAAACTTGCATCTCTCAAAGTTTCATTTATAAGTTGCTTTTTAATTATATTACAATTATTAATTAATAATTATGTCAATAATTATTTAAGTATGTTGCTTTTTAAATACGTATTTCATATATTTAATATTATTTTGCACATTTAATATGATTCTACAACTTTGCTATATCGTAGCCGCTGCTATAACGATGTTCCCAACACGAGAGCCGAAGAAGAACTAAACCCTTGGAGATGCAAACTGCGAAGTAAGCCTAGCAGTTCTTGGAAATTATGCCTGAAGATAGCAAAAAATCCGTCGGTTTGTTCGAACATCGAACGATTCGAAGGTCAACTTCGTCGCGATCGTTCCACTGACGAATGTAAACATAACGGTTCTTAGTTCTTGGAATCGGCTGTGACCAAGTAGATCTGCTGTTGACCACTACACAGCATTTATATCGGTGAGATTTTGTAACATAATCCTTCCCCCTGTTCGAAACGTCGAGAACGTTCTTCAAAACTTCTGAAGTTCGCTATCCTTATAAACTGATCAGATTCGTTGACCATGGACTTGAAATTATTTAAAATTTGTTTGAACGTCAAATTAACTAAATTGGAGGCTATTTTAATTAAAAATACAAACGTTGTTTTATGAAAAATGGGTGCAAACTTTTAAGGATAATATATATTGTTATACTCTATATATATATATTATAATACGTTGTATAATTTATTATATATACGCTCAGGAGCAAAATTAAAGGGTACAAAAGATTTCAATCGAAAAATTCACAATTTTTAACTTGCTGAAATGTCATATATAAATATCGTACGACAATCAACTCGGGTTGAGTTTAAAACGTGAAGTCTCTACTTTCATATACAGAAACAGATACTTCTCAAATATTTTTTTACATGAAAGAATATAGTGAAAAACTGAAGATAGTAATACGATTCTAGAAGAAATATTCCCCTTATAACAATCCCCTAAAAATTGACGTACGATTTTATACTAACATAATTATTATTTAATTCATTTTAAATGGAGAAATACATATAAGTTTAAAAATTGTTCTCAGCACAAGTGAAATAATATACTACAATAGTGATAAGACAGAGATAAATGAATAACCAGATATTAATATCGAATTTGCTAAAATTATGCATACATAATAAAAGGCAAACTTTTTAACATATGGGTTGATCCGATTATATCTATAATTATTTAACAGAATTTCCAAAGAAGAGTAAACAGAGGTCTACTAAAATTGGCCTGTACAATTTGGAAAGTAAAGAAAAAGCAATATTCAAAATTTCTGCATAAATAAAAATTTCATTGCAAAAATAAGTTCAACGGAATAAAATATAAATTCAAAAAGAATATAACGAATCGTAAAGATACTGCAATTATAAAGCAAAACAAATTTCAAAAGACTGATAAATCGAGGTACAGAATTGCATCGAAAGTTTCAAAAATATCATGGATTTTCAACGAAGAAGAAACCAAAAATACGTTCTCGTTAATTCCTTTTAAAATATACATTTACGAAAAATAACAATTACTTGATCTAGAATTTACCAACGACACATCGAAAAACTCTTTCAACGCCCCTTTGTGGCACAGCTCGAGTCGTCTCTTTGCTACGCATTCAAGTCGTGAAATAACGCTCGTTCATATATGTTTAACTGTTTAAAAACCATGGTGGTTACAATAAAATGTATTCAAGAAATATTATGTATTTTCACAGATGCACAAGAGGAAAATGCAACAGATTTTGTTGCAAACAACAACATTCAGATATATTTTATCAGTCCAAATGAATAAATATTTTACTAGAATGCTCTGTCGGGAGTAATCATAAATTTGAATCGATACCCGTGATATATCTTATCGAAACAATGCTCGCTGTTATTTGAAACGACTCACTGTTTTATCGATGTAAAAAAATAAATCATACGTGTAAAAACGAATAAGCAATATTTATTGTTTATTTCTATGGAATTTTTCCGTTTAGCTTTATTTATATTCTGTAGCCTTTATTTTCTTGTTGACGCTTTAAATAACGAAAGCGATCTTGTCAGGTGTTATCCTTGGAAAAATAAATTAAAATGTAAAGCTGCCTTTGTCGTGGAAAGAGATTCGAAGAACGAATCTGTGCAGGTCTTACATAAAATTATAAAATTAATAATGAAAACCATGGTACATGTGAATTATTAACTAAACATGTGAACAGGTGGTAGAGATTATTATTAATTTCAGTTTTTAATTTTTAATTCCATATTTGGTATAATATTATCGCATAATGTGGTTAAGTGTAATTTCATTTTGTGTTATTAAGGTATTGTGTTAAAGGGTTAAACATGATCGATATTTTATAGGGAAATATCAAAAAGTTTTAAGCATAAATACAAATAGAATTTTAGCAGAAAAAAGTAAATCGATAAATGAGATCGGTAGACAGAAATTTTAGAAAAAATATGAATTTTTGATTACTATTTTTATAATAGCTCATTCCTAATATTATTAAATACAATTATATTGCTGTTATTGGTGAAAACAGAGTAATTATACATATTTAATATATTTATCTGAAATGTGAAATGCTATCGTTCATCAAATATGCAATTTCTAATGAATCAAACAAATTCAATAAACATATCATTCTTAAACAATTACAATTAATTTAGTATCGAATAGCAATAATCATAAATATCAAATGAAATTGATACATTAATTGTATTACGATCGTAAATTATATCGTAAATTATAATATCCACCTACCTCCATATCTTAACAAACGTTGGTATTAATTTCACTAAAAACAGTTCCATATGTTCAATCATTTCCACAACAAAAATTCAAGATCAAGTCATGTTAACTCCTAATATCAAAGGGAACATCAACACCAATTTTACAACATCCAGCGTCAATAGTAACATTAATTTTATACTTCCATTAAGAAAGAGAATGCAATTTTCCTCATCATCCATGCCAAAAAACAAAAGTAACATTATCATACACAGATTCCTGTCCCAAAAACTTTCCAACCCCGGATGTTTCTCAATGTTCACTCTGATCGGGGACCAGTTCGACCGGAAGTTTCCATGGCTCGATTACCAAGCCAGAAGCGATTCGAAGTAGCAAAAGACAATTGCAACGGAGTAGATCGAAAAGTTTTCTCTGATCTCGGTTGAGCGTCTTCCTCTATGCGTCAAGTTTCGTTAGCAACAGCGATCCTTGCCCCACTGATAGACTCCAAGATAGGTGGGACAATTCATAGGTTCAGGGCAGAGAATTTCGTGGAATTGCATGATTTTCCTACTCGTTTCGTTCTTGATCCAGTAATGCAGCTCGTTCTGGGTGCCCTTGTACCCATAGGAACGACGTAGTCGAACATTGGGAAACTCTAGAAGAGAAAACGCGAGGTGGCTGGAAGGGATGAAGATAGGGGGTTAAGAAACGACTGAGTCGATCCCCTATGCGAATTCGGTCTGCTGAAGTTCTACGAAGGTACCAACCTCAATTCTAATCGTAGTATGCACCACGTTAGATTTCCACAGACGACTTGAAGAGGATCGAGGAAAATGGAAATTGGTCCGTCGATAATACATCTAGGTGTATGTACAAATACGAGGGGTTCTCAGGCTCATATGCATGCAGACGCGCCAAGTGGGATTGTCTCTAACGAGTCAAGATTAAACAAAAGCACAATTTTGTAGCCTATTGGTGTATACATGGACTAAGAATTTGGTATCGTAGAAAAATATTGTTAGTTCGAGAAACATTGGACTTAAAACAATATCGAAGTGGAACACGTTGTTATTGGTACATGTAGTACTAATTTAAATTAATTTTAAATCATTTTAAATTAACTAATTTGAAATTTTTAATTAGAAAGAGATTCAGTATATGGAGATACACGAATGTGAAAATTATTCTGCATTTTTTACTAGCAGTGTATATAAATTACATTATTTAATTGTAATTAGATTAGTATTAAAGTCAAGAAAAGAGACTTTAAATTATATTTATCTACATTAAATTGCTGTTCTTGCTGTTTTCGACTTGCTCAGACGGTCTTTTTACAAGAATTTGTTTTGAATGAAAACAGTAAAAAGCAATAATATCATTTTAATAATTATTAACATCATATACCACAAAAGCAACGACACCCAAAGAAACGGCGAATAAAAGTTCCCCTCGCGATGGTCGATAACTTCATACTTAAAACTTGTATGGAAGCGAAAAATCGGCAAAGGAAGTCAGAGGAAATCAAGATAGTCGGCAAGCTTCTAAAATCTAGGTACCACTATGGCAAACGTGAAACGTTCTATTTTCTGGAAACTCAACGACTACTTCTCTCCCACTTTTCTCGCCTTCCACTCAACGTTTCAGTCTCAAATGTACCCAGAAAGAAGATATTCGAGGCAAGAGTGCTAGGAGAATCTCGAATGTAGTCGGTGGACCTGCGAATGAAACTCGCATCAGTTTCGCCTGGACGAAACACTGGGAAAATCTCGGAGAAACTTTCACGAGGAACGCCGTCGCTACATGTACGGCGAAACTTGTGAAAACTTATTTCGTCTTCCACCTTACGTCTAACTGCGCCTACAAGAATCTTTAACACTTTGATCGAACGACATAGGACCAGATACAGGAATAGAGCGAACGTCCAAGTATGGAAACATTCGAAACGTCTTGATAGCGTGTCTGGAAGTATCTTTTCTGATACTTCGAGTCGCAGTACGAGTTGTGGAAAAATTTGACTTCCGATAGCGTCGCAGCTTGCGAAGCTAAGCTGTTGGCGCCATTTGTTGGTTACTGAATTCTCAACGGTAGAAGTATTGCATATTTCCGTATCGATACTCAACACTTGAACATTTGAACGTTCTATATGTTCAAGTGTTCAAAAATTACGTTGACAATGAAAAAGTTTATCTTTTAATTCTTTCCAGTAAGGGGGTGAGAAGAGGGGGCTGGGTTCTAAGGAATTTAACTCTCGATGGCTGATTTGACTTTATTCTTCTGGATACGATATACATACGCCGTTTTTGTCTCTCGCGTGAAACTTCTGGGTTCGCTCCTCGAGCTATCCTTTGAAAGGTCGGCCTCCTTTGTTAATTCATCGCGAAGATCAAGAGGATCGCCGCAAATATCAAGCGGATTGCTGCTTCGATTTGAGACTCCGGTTATCGCTGCTACGTGCTCGTCACTCACATCACCTTATCGATAACTAGAACTCGCAGCATACTCTTACATACCCTTACATTCCTTCCTTTCCAATTTTTTTTATTTTAGTTGGTACTCTGTGAATACATGTATCATAACAGATTATATACAGAACAATATTGCTTTTTATGGAATATAATTTTGAGCAGATGAAATCAACGATGGAATTTTTGGTGCTTTTCTAGCCTTTTTTAAACGTAACTTTGTAATACTGCAAATAATAAAAGTTTTCAAACAGAGGATGTTAAATTTTCAGAGCTTTATTATTTATTTTACTGTGAAAAAAATTAGGAAGGGAAATTATTCTGAGAGTAGAAAAAATACTGAAATTTTGAAGGTTAATTTCACTCTCTCAAAGAGATTTTTCGTGCACAGAAAAATTTTTCTCTATATAATTCATTATACTTTGCACGTGCATAAATTTTCATTAAATGAGAATTGTTTTTTAATTTTTTAAGGAATTGGTAACTAACGTTAACAAGTTTGTATACTTTAAAATTTTGCTCGCATTATTAAAGTCTAGCAAGAATAATAAAAGGACAATTTTAATGCTTTTATCGCAATTATTTTAAATCGAAAGTAATATTTTTTGCTTATACTAATGTCGATATTTGAAAATTATTTTATGAACTCTTCAAGCAATATCGAAATACGAAATAAAGATTTCTCACAAATATAGATTACAAATCTTCTAAAAGTAATAGGTATCATAATTTTCAAACGTGTAATACGATTTCTCTCGTGCTTTCAATCAGCTTAAGTGACGAGATTTTTCAAATACCGGAAGTCGAAGAAAGGGCGAATGGTTGGCTGTCAAATGGACGGAAATAGTGGAAAGTAACACGGGTCCCGGAGGATCCGGTAAATCTTAACCGGGGCAAACTTTCGAAAATTTACGTCGTCGAGTGCACGACTTTTCACGAAAGAATCGTCTAAAAGGCCATGCGGGACTTGAGAGACATAGGTTCAACTCCGTAAGGGAGACATTAATCTATGTTGGGACTCGGCCAAATAAGCGTTGTCTTGACGTGAAATATAGGATTTGTAGACAGCTGAGGTAAAATGCTATCAACATTCGAATCTCCTCGGGTTTTAATTTTGAGTAATATTTTAAACAGAAGACCGATCGACTGGAAGTATTTTATTTACGGTGTGGGACATAATTACACCACATATTACGTTTTTCGGTATTTCTTGAGCAACTTTAAAACAATATATCTCAACGAAAAGAGAATTATACGATTATAAATCAAATTTGATTTCACAGAGGACAGTTATTACTAGATGGTGTACTTGATAAAAATATTGGAAAGAAATTACTATATTCGAAATACTTTAAAATATGCTTACTACCGCAAGATGGTTTTTAATTCTATATTAATTATAAATAAATATTAGGTATAGAAATAAAAATTAATTACATTTATCACAGCATGAATAAGTAAATAGCTTAATCTTATTATTATAACATTATGCTTTTCAAACAGTTATTAATGGCTTCATTAATACTAAAGCTACTAGACGAGACAAAATGGCTGGTTCTAAATATCTTATTTTCACAATTGCTGAAAACGTGCTTGATGCACTTAATAGCTAATTTAATAGCATTTTTCATTTCCCATAAGAGAACGTTTCTATGAAACTAAAAGGAATACCGTACTTTGGCTAATACTGCAGACATTGCTATAAGTATGTACTCTGTACTTGACAGTTTGGATCACGATTAGTGTTGGTACGGAGAAGTACACAGAGTGCTCGACCAGCGTCTCGCATTAGCGAATGAAATATTAATGGGCCCTCCCTGCCCTCAGATAAACCCTAGTTAATTGGACCATTGTATCATGTTCTCTGCCATCTGGTATTGTATGCGAAAATGTGTTTCACCATACTGATTTCCCAGAAATCAATGGTTTGCTACATTGTATACGAATATAGCATAATTGTTGCTAAACGATGGACATTAATTGTAGAGTAACATATTCATATGTTAAAGTTCAGTGAGGAATTACCAACTGGAATTTTATTTCTTTTCTTTTTTTCTTTTTAATAAAATAAGTACAAGAAAAAGCATATGAGATATTTGTACTGAATTTCCAAATTTTACGAGTCTTTACGTTTCCGAGTATACACATTTTTCCAGTGAAATTTATTTTTCTCCTCAATTTTATTAAGTTAAAGATTTTGTCATTTGTGTCACGCTATTTTTAAGTCATTTGTATATTAAGATAGTTTAAATTTGTATACATCATTGTATGTTCAGGAAGTGAATGAATCAAGGTGAAAGGAAGATGGGACGCACTAGACTAGGCAAATAACTTCAAGAAAATCGTAGGAACTGCATTAGTTCATCGAACAGTCATTGGCTGTAAATTATTTCACCTATATAATAATTTGCCCCTCTCATGGCAGCCCATGCATTTTAATACGTTTCCCGGGTCTCGTTTCGCTGACAGGACGGGCCCGATAAAAGCGGCTGTGTATCCCAACGGGAACGCCGAGAAATTTCCCGGTGGATTACCAGGAATTTTAAATTTTCTGGAAGACGAAGAACGTCACCGTCTTACACGCCGCTGGAGGAACCAGCCAACTTTTCGCCTTTTACGCGGAGCCCGCTTACCGGATTTTTCCATTATGCCAAACTTTGATCGAATCGTTAACACTGATGCCACACGAAGACCGATCGGACGGTGCTACGCCGAAGGTACACTCGGTGACAAAACCTATGAAACAACTACCAATTTTATCGAATATCGCGATACAGTTACATATTTTTGTAAAACTGTTAGGATTACCGTGAAAGAGGTTCCTCCAGTTTCATCTCTAATTTTTTAGTATTTCAATTGTAATAACTCCGATATAGTTACGATTCAATTATAAATCATTAGAATTTAAAAATCACATCTAAGCGTCGTGGGGCCATAATTTTCTTATGGTTTTACATTTCACTTTCTTTACTTTATCTCAAACTAAATTCTATTGAGACCTCGATTTGCAAGAACATTGCCAATTTTACATATGGATTATTGTTGAAAATAAGATACGTTTTAACGTATCGAATATATAAAAATTAATCTGTCAAGGGAAATAGATATATCTTTAAACTATGCGCCGAAGAGGTTCCGGAAATGCGTGAAGTGTTTATTTCACACGTTAGATAAGAATTAGGGACCAGGACGAGCTACAATCACATACCCTTTTTCTGCACTCTAGTTTTGACTCTCTACGCGAACAGTCAGAATACTTGAGATACACCTTCTTTAAGAAAGAATAAAGATAATTATAATATAACGATAGTTATTTCCTTTTACACATAATCCCAATAATTATAACATGAAAATGTGCATTTTCTCGTACATTTTCTTTTATCTAGTCCATACTAAAGCAGATCCTCTATCTTCACTCCTTAGATAAACCTAGAAGCATATCTCCATATGAATATAAATATGGACCCAAAAATGGCATCAATAGTCAGGAAAAGTTAATATACACATGATATCACATCAAATTTGATTATTGTGTTATAATGACTCAGGCGTGACTACACAAAGTGCAATCACAATGTAATTATTTACTCGCAGAATTAGAATAGTAATTGAAAAAATATCTTTTCAGTCTTCCCTTTAATCTAAAATAAAACTGATAGTGGTATAGACTAGTGAATGGTGTCGAAGTTCTATCAACGAATGACATGAGAGTGCGTAAGAGGTATTAGAACGACTGACAAGGAGAATGAAAGTCCTACGGGACACCGATTTAGTTGAAACTTTGCAGGTTTGAAGATATCGTTATGCAGTTTCAGAAAATATATCATTATAGCCGCAACTACTAAACAGTTTTTGAGATATTTACGATTAAAGCTTTATCACACCCTTCTTTACAGATTTATTTATAACATTTTTCAAGTGAAATAATGGCCTAACGGCGATAGTCGAGGATTCCTAAGCGAAAGAATTCACTCGATAGAACAGGCTCTTCTCTAATAGAATCAGTTGTTTTTTTTTTCGTTTTTCGCCGTTTTTTTTTCTAAATACAGTCCCGAAAGTGGAAAGGCGTGGCAGGTCGTACTGCTTCGTTATGTTTCGCGTCTTAGAGTCCTATACTTCGTCTTTTGATTAGGTTTCTTTGCTATCACTTAATAGAACAGATCGTTGCCTAATTATTTTCCCGATTTTTTCAGGAAATTAAAAGAAAATTACAGAAAAACGTGGGAAACATCGTTATGTCCATGGCAGTGTGTCTGCATCAGGTCGAAGAATGTAAGCCTTTATTTTAACATAACCTTCAGTTGTAAATAAATAAGTAGTTTTATGTAAATAAGTAAGATATAAGCCATTCTTTTTCTATCTTTTATTACTTATAGCTAAGCCTGGTTGTGTAAAGACAATATTTTATTGAAATATACGTGCTCGTGCAGTAGGAGAAAAATATTGTAGGAATTATTTTATATGGCAAGAAAGAATTGACACTGTAAATATGTAAATAATAATATGTCTTTTTGATTCTAGGTCGACTAGCCATATGACATGCAGGACAGATATATTTGGTGGCGACAAAAGGACTGAGAGAGGGAGATGGGTTTGTCAGATGCAGAGATATCGAGATTACAGTCAGATTGAACGGAATGTTGTGTTCCAGATCTGAGTATATATTGATATCAGTGATCAAAGTCAATGACCAACACTAATTTGTTAAGTTTTAGAAAGATGAAGTTGATGTATATAAAGAAAATGGAGAAGTTCAATTGAAAGCATTAAGAAGTGAAAATGCATATCATGTGGATCAGAAAACATAAATAAGGAAGCATATGGATCAACAAAGAAAGGTGTGTAATATTGATGACTGGGCCATGCAAATATAAGGATCATTTAAGGGATGAAAAAAAAATGATTGGTAATAGTTATGCAAAGTAGAAATAAATTCAATATAGAATTTAAATGTTGCAGTAGGGCAAAAATCTGGAGAAATATCTATAGAAACTTTAAAACTATAAAAGCAGCAGTATTAATGGGAATGTGGCACATGGACTTGATGAGGCTAATAAAACCAATGTCAAAAGGAGGTAAAAGGTACGTCTTAACTGCTGATGATTCTTCGATAGTGTTTATTGTCTTGCTTGTACAGGAGAAGAGTCAGAAGAAAGCTGAGAAAATAAAAAGATTGATGGAATTGAAAGAAAATCAGTTTGTCATGAAGTTAAAAAGTACTTATGTGCTCAGGCAATGAAGGTGAGTATGTGGGGCAATAGTTCCAGGTTTGGTTACATCGAAAGGAAATAAATCATGATTTGATTTCAGCCAAGAAATCGCAGTGCAATGAAGTTACAGAGAGGAAGAACAAATTCACCATAGAGATGACAAGGGCACTTATGATGGATTCAGACTTCAGACTTTGGATAAGTAATGTAAAGAGGAATGTGTGTGGGTTGTGCATGTTCTTAGCAAAAGAATAAATCAACAGATTATGGACTGCCAACAGAATGTAAGCCACGTGTTTGAGTGCGGAAAACAAAATTTGAGAAGGAAATTGGAAGTGTTAATAGATGGAAGGATCAAGATGGATATCATATTTGAAAATTTACAGTGGTCTTCATGCCATAATCTCAAGGTTTGTATGAACATACAATGGAAGAACCAAGAAATATAGAAAAGTACAAACAGGATTGGTTAACAAACAATTTGTAGGTACGAAATCTGAGAGTTTCAATCAGAGGGGAGGAATTCATGTATCAACCTTACATCAAGTCATGAAATATGGGTAAAATTAAGCAATGTCTATGAGAAGGATAAGAACAGCAAGAATATTCCGTTATAGGGGAATTCTTCATGTATAAATGTAAATTTAAACGTGATATTGTAACCCACATTGCGTGTCAGACAGATAAGTTTTCAAATTACATGCATTAGGGAGTAAGATAGAAAAGACAATGCTTATTACTAAAATCTTATGTATGTTTCTAGATTGTGTATTTGCAAATGCCTGGGAGTTAACACAGAAAGAAGAAAAGGAAACAGATAATCTCAAAACTGAACTGATTGCCAAGGACGCAAGGGAAAAGCAGATCAAAATGAATGTGTAGCCATCATAGTCCAGGAGACGTGGTGTTTCAAGTTCAACTCCACTAAACATTTTGCAAGTACATATTGAACAAACAAATAAGGTAATAAAGAAATTAAATATTTTAGTTTTGAAAGATTAGGATAAAAATCAGATAAATTTCTAGGATTAGAAAGACAAGACGAAACTCAAGAAGTGCACTCCCTGTGTGTTACATGTAAGAAGTCTAATTATTTGGAAAAATCATTTAGATTGTTGTTTTATAGAGAAAGGAAAGAAAGGAAAGAAAAGGAGAACAAGATAAAAAGAGGAAAGTGTGCTTCTTGACAGAGAGCAATGGAACAGAATAATGGGTTTTGGACTGGGGAACAATGATCCATATAGTTAATAAACTGGAATATTTTAAAAGTAGGAAGAAATAAGAATGGAAATTGGAGTAGTGTAAAGAAATATTTCCATGGAAGCTAAAGGGAAAGTTAGAATAGAGCCAGATACTTGAATATTGTTTGTGTTCTACACTTGAGACAGAATTTATTGTCAGTAAATCTGATAACTGGAGATAGTGGTGAAGTAATGCTCAAGGAAAATGAAGTAATAGCTCTTAAGAATAAAGAAGAAATATTCGTAGGGAAGATGGATAATAATGGTCTTTATACTAGTAGAAAGGAACAAGAAGCTTGTAGAGAGGCACAGAAAATTGGGAAATCCATGTATAGGGAAGATGAAAGAGTTGTCCACGAAAGTATTGAAAATGAAATTAACGAAAAGAGTAGTAAAGACAGGAATTGGAGAATGCAGGATATTTTTGTGAAGCAAAGCAATCGAAGATTCCATTTGGAGAGACAAGAACAAGGTTCAAGAGCCAGTTGGAGACAAAACATTCTGATTCATGTGAGCTTGTAGAGCCAGAGACATGGAATAGAAATAGGTATGTGATGATAGCCTTAGATTTTATTAATTTTGAAAGGATTTATGTTATGGAATCAAATATTGAAGCATTACAGACATTGTTTGTGTTGCAGCAGCAGAAGAAAAGTGGAATAACACACAGACTTAGATGCTATAATGGAGGGATGTGTGTTTGTCAGTCTAGAATACAAAAATTGATGCAGACAGAAAGTAATTATACTGGATTATACGACACTGTAAACACCTCAACTGAATGGAAAGGATTAATCGAACATTATTGGATAACATACGAGCACTCTTGTACGACTGGAATGGAGAAGAAATTATGGATAAAAGCTGTGTATTTCGCAACTTATCTACAGAATAAAAGTTCTGCAACAGGAGTGAATACAACTGCACATAGAAAGTGAGTAGGAGAAAGATCTCACATATAAATTACACGTTTTTGGAGAAACTAATATTCTTCGATATCTGAGAGTAATAGAGCAATTTTGTTTGCAGATTTGTTTCAAGGAAAATAAACTCTGCAAGAATTACACAATGAATATTACTGATTAAGATTTGTATTAACAATGTAATTAAATAAATGATACAACTTAATCTTTGTACCAAGAGTTTGATTTATTTTAATATTAGAATTATCAAAGTGGTCTCATGCATAAAATATTGTAAATTTATAGTTGTTCTATCGAAAGTTACTATTAATTTCATTGCGATAGGAAGAAAATTATACATACTTATTTTTTTTATGCATTTAACACCTTTAGTAATTCTAGATAAATTAATTCCTTTTTAATTAATTAATTTGTAATAATTATTGCACAGAGGGTGAGATGCAATTATAAAAATTCACGAATTAATTACTGAAACTCCGGATTTGTTAATTTTCCACTGCCGAATTAATTTATTAGGATAATAACCGATTCAAATTTAAGCGCCTTCAATCAGCGCCATCTATGATTTGGGCTCAAAAATCACGAAAGTAATAGGAATATAGAATAGGCAAGGAGGTCGTCGATGAGCAGGTCACGTGACAGACAGGGACAGAGAGGGTATAGAAAAGGACAGAGGGCGCCAGCAGTGAAAAATTAATTAATTACTCAATTTCTGTAATTAATTTATGAACTTTTATAATTTAATTGTAAAGCTGGAACTTCAGGCTACATTCTTATATAATTTTCGTAAAGAATTTAACTCTAAATTGTTAGCTATTAATTTTTGTCTGATGGCGTCTATGGTTTCGTAACGGCGACCATTACGATCTTTCGTGAAAATATTTAATACTAAGCGAAACTAGAATCAAAATGTGAACAAAAGTGATATGAGAAGATTCGCAAGAACATTGTTTTTCTAATGAGTGCATAAAGTTTCACAAATTAATTGCGTAAAGGATAGTAATTAACGAAAAACCAATGGCGTCTTCGACACCAATTCAAACACTCCGTAGAATAATAATTAATAATTAATTAATTAGGGACAAATTTATAACAAAAGTTATATTAGAAAGTTCGCCAAGGCTGCGCCTTTCCGATGAAATAATAAAAGTTCATAAATTAATTGCAGAAATTGAGTAACTTGTTAATTTTCTAGTACCGAATGATAATTCAAACGACAACAAAGGTTCAAGGTTCCAGTCCAAACTCACAGATGGCGCTAATAGAAGACGCTTGAATTTGAATCGGTTACTAACTTTGGTTATATGCTCCCGATACATGTTCTTATTGGACGGCAATTGTGTAATGGATATTTTCGACTCTAAACGGCGAATTAATTTATAACTGGAGAGAATGACATGAGATTGTGGCAGCGATGAAAACAAAAGGACACCTCGAGTGAGCAATATAAGGTGGAATGTGTGTGGGTTGTGCATGTTTTAAGTAAAAAAATAAATCAACAGGTTATGGACTGTCAACAGAATGTAGGCCACGTGCTTGAGTGCGGAAAACAAAATTCGAGAAGAAAATTGGAAGTATCAATAGATGGAGGGATCAAGATGGATATCATATTTGAAAATTTAGAGTGATCTTCACGCTATGGTCTTAAGGTTTGTATTGGCATATAATGAAAGATCTAAGAAATGTAGGAAACTGTAAACAAGATAGGTTAAAAATGTGTAATTACAAAATTTGATAGTTGCAATCATAGAAAAGGTATTATTACTTGATAACTTGTACGTCAAGTTATGAGATAACGGTAAAATTGAGCAATATCTATGAGAAGGATATAAAACAGCAAAACATGATATAGTAATCCACACTGCGTGGCTAACAGGTAAGTTTTCAAATTACATTCATTAGGGCGTAAAGTAGAATAAACAATGTTTATAACTAAAATCTTATGTACATTGCCAGATCGTGTATTTGCAACTGTGTGGGATTAATGCAGAAAGAAGAAAGGAGAATAGATAGTCTCACAACTCAGGTGATTGTCAAGAAAGCAAGATCATCAAAATGATCTATAGCTTGCAAAGCTCAAGAGAAGAGGTGTTTCAAATGTAACTGCAGCAAACATACTGCAAGTGTATGTTGGAAAAACAAAAAAGGTAACAAAGAAATTAAATATTTTAGTTGTGGAAGATTAGGATAAAAATCAGAAAAATTTCTAGGATTAAGAAGAAAAGACAAGACTCAAGAAGTGTGCTCTCCGTGTGGGACATGTAAGAAATCTAATCATTTGGAAAAAGACTGTTATTCAGAAACATGAAAAATAGCAAAGGAGATCAAAAAGGAAAGAAGAAAGTGAAGAAGCTTCTTGACAGAGAATAATGGAACAAAACAATGGATTTTGGACTGAAGAACAACCATCCATATGGTGAACAAGCTAGAATATTTTAAGGAATAAGAAGCAATAGGAACAGAAATTAAATCAGCAAAGAGAAACATTTTCATGGAAACAATAGGAAAAGGTAGAATTGCGTTAGATAGCTGTATATTTGAAAATGTTTCAAACTTGAGACGGAATTTAATGTCAATACATCTGATAACTCAAAATGTGGTAAGATAATTCTATGGGTGGTAAAATAATGTTCTAGATACATAATGTAATAATCTATAAGAAGGATAAAGAAATATTAGTAGAGAAGATGTGCCTTAATGGACTTTATGGTGTGGACGAATTAAATGGAAAAATACAGACTGGAACATTATTAGTAAGGAGGAACAAGAAACTGATAATGTTGCAGAAAATTGGGCCATTTAAATATAGAAAACATGAAAGAGTTGTCCAAGAAAACATTGGGAATAGAAGTAACGAAAAGAATATGAAAGACAAGAATTGGAGAATGCAGGATACTTTTTCTATACAAAGCAATTTAAGACACCATTTTGAGAACCAAGAACAGGGGTAAAAAGGCAGCTAGAAATTATACTTTCTGATATATGTGTGGGTCTTTAGAACCAGAGACATGGAACAGAAATAGGTATGCGATGACACTCTTAGATTTTACTAATTTTGTAGTGATATATTTGATGGAATCATATAGTGAAGCATTACAGAGGTTGTTTAATTATGTTGCAGCAGTAGAAGCAAAGTGGAATAACACAGAGGCTTAGATGCTATAATGGAGGGAGGTGTGTTTATCAGTCCACAATACAAAAATTGATGCAGACAGAAAGTAATTATACTGGACTATATGACTCTGTAGATACTTCAGCTGAATGGAAAGGTTTAATCGAACATTATTGGATAACACATGAGCAGCCCTGTACAACTAGAATGGAAAAGAAATTGTGAATGAAAGCCATGTATTTTGCAACTTATCTATAGAATAAATGTTCTGCAATAGCAATGAATACAAGTGTATATAGAAAGTGTGTAGGAGAAAGGTCTCACATATAAATTAGACCTTTTTGGAGAAACTAATATTCTTCGAAATCTGAGAATAATAGAGCAATTTTGTTTGCAGATTTGTTTCAAGGAAAGTAAACTCTGCAAGAATTACCCAATGAATATTACTGATTAAGATTTGTATTGACAATATAATTGAATAAATGATACAGCATAATCTTTGTACTACTGAAGAATATGGTTCAGTTTAACACTAAAATTAGTAAAAAGGTCAAAAGCATAAAATAAATATGTATAAGTATGCATAATAACATCTGAATGAAATGTAAACTAACTATTGTCAGATGCATATATATATTTACAATAATTTATGCATTTATAAATTTTTCCTTAATTAATTAATTATTAATACTTATTGCACAGAGGACATGAACTCATACCGAAGATGCAATTGGTTTTCCATTAATTACTAACTTCTATGCAATTAATTTATGAATTACAAGCACACGTGATAGAAACAATATAAAAGTGCCATTTATTTCTTTGCAACAATAGTTTTTAACATATAAGTGTTTGAAATAACATCTTAAAGTTGTGAAACGCAAAATTTTTAACAAATTTTACGAATTTACATAACTTATATACACAAATTATACAAATTTTGTAACTAACACACACGCGCGCGCGCCCACACACACACACACACACACACATATATATTACTATACAATATATTTTTATAATTAATTTAATAATTAATTTTATTAATTTATATGCTTTCTATAGTGAAAAATAAGTATTTTTTAATTTATTATTTGCATAACAGAAACATATTTGTATTTGCATCATTTTTATTAATAAATATAAGACAACGTTTGATATTCTACATGGATACTTTGGCAAATGGCTATCTCAAACACGAACCATCTTCCCGCGAAACAAGCATAGCTTGTCCAATCACAGCGCATTTCTAGTCGACGCGAATCCATCATGCCGGTAAAACGTGAACAAAAATGTTTACGCGCGTTAAAGTAAAATTTTCAGTGCCGGAACAATACGTTTCGTAAAGTAGTGTCATCATTGATTAGTGTTTTAATTACTGCAACTGACGAAATTAATATTCAACAATGATAATGCACAATATCAGTTATTCTTTCGGAACATTGAACAACTTTAGTAACATCTTCGCGATATTTACGAAAGGAACACAACAAAAGTTTAAGAATTCGAGAGAACTTTACCAAGAGCAGGATAACTAACTACGAACATTTGTTCGGTAGTAATATAACACATGTGGAAAAAAGTTAAGTAACATAGTGCAAATCGTTTACTGATACATGTGCGACATGAATTAGTGTAAGTGCGAATCATATAATAGAACAGTATAGTCACGTGTTATCGATTGTAAATTCCAGAACTCGATCGTCCACAGGGATATTGGTTAGCATTACTCGGCATAGGCAGTTTCTTCCTATTCTTTCTTCCATTTCGACGGTACATATGTGAAATAAAATGAACAAGTGCAAGAGTGTATCAAATTGTGCTGTGTTGTTACGTGTTATCGTTATTGTTTAGATATTGGAAACTTCGATCTTGCATTGCCATATTTCGATATCACTCGTTAGAATAGAATGTTTCCTGATCAGTAGGCCCATTTCTTTCCGATTTGGACCATTCATTCTCGCGTGTAGTGATGGAAGTGCGAGTGCATGTAAAATCGAATTATCCCCTTACCTATCTTCGCTTAGATATATGAAATTCCTGCATCGTATTAGAATATTTTGTTACGGCTAATCACAGTATACTCTTTTCTAATCAGCAGACCTATCTTTTCTCGATTTTCGCCGTTTTCTTTCTAAATACAGTGCCGAAAGTGGAAGGGCGTGGCAGGTCGTACTGCGTCGTTATCTCTCGAGGCTTAGTTCTTTGAAACTTCGTTTTTGAATTTTGATTTTTCATCATCACTCGATAGAACGGGCTCTGTTTCAATAGAATCAGTGATTTTTTTTAGATTTTCGTCGTTTTTTTTCTAACAACAGTGTCGAATGTGGAAGGGCGTATCAGGTCGTACTACGACGTTATCTCTCGTGGCTTAGTTCTCTGAAACTTCAATTTCTGATTTTGATTTTTCTATATCACTCGATAGAACGAGCTCTTGTCTAATAGAATCAGTCGTTTTTTTTTCGATTTTCGCTGTTTTTATTCTAAATACAGTGTCGAATGTGGACGGGCGTGGCAGGTCGTACTGTGTCGTTACCTCTCGTGGCTTAGCTCTTTGAAACTTGGATTTTTGATTTTGATTTTTCTGTGTCACTCGATAGAACAGGCTCTTCTCTAATAGAATCAGTTGTTTTTTTTTTCGTTTTTTGCCGGTTTTTTTTTCTAAATACAGTCCCGAAAGTGGAAGGGCGTGGCAGGTCGTACTGCTTCGTTATGTTTCGCGTCTTAGAGTCCTATACTTCGTCTTTTGATTAGGTTTCTTTGCTATCACTTAATAGAACAGATCGTTGCCTAATTATTTTCCCGATTTTTTCAGGAAATTAAAAGAAAATTACAGAAAAACGTGGGAAACATCGTTATGTCCATGGCAGTGTGTCTGCATCAGGTCGAAGAATGTAAGTCTTTATTTTAACATAACCTTCAGTTGTAAATAAATAAGTAGTTTTATGTAAATAAGTAAGATATAAGCCATTCTTTTTCTATCTTTTATTACTTATAGCTAAGCCTGGTTGTGTAAAGACAATATTTTATTGAAATATACGTGCTCGTGCAGTAGGAGAAAAATATTGTAGGAATTATTTTATATGGCAAGAAAGAATTGACACTGTAAATATGTAAATAATAATATGTCTTTTTGATTCTAGGTCGACTAGCCATATGACATGCAGGACAGATATATTTGGTGGCGACAAAAGGACTGAGAGAGGGAGATGGGTTTGTCAGATGCAGAGATATCGAGATTACAGTCAGATTGAACGGAATGTTGTGTTCCAGATCTGAGTATATATTGATATCAGTGATCAAAGTCAATGACCAACACTAATTTGTTAAGTTTTAGAAAGATGAAGTTGATGTATATAAAGAAAATGGAGAAGTTCAATTGAAAGCATTAAGAAGTGAAAATGCATATCATGTGGATCAGAAAACATAAATAAGGAAGCATATGGATCAACAAAGAAAGGTGTGTAATATTGATGACTGGGCCATGCAAATATAAGGATCATTTAAGGGATGAAAAAAAAATGATTGGTAATAGTTATGCAAAGTAGAAATAAATTCAATATAGAATTTAAATGTTGCAGTAGGGCAAAAATCTGGAGAAATATCTATAGAAACTTTAAAACTATAAAAGCAGCAGTATTAATGGGAATGTGGCACATGGACTTGATGAGGCTAATAAAACCAATGTCAAAAGGAGGTAAAAGGTACGTCTTAACTGCTGATGATTCTTCGATAGTGTTTATTGTCTTGCTTGTACAGGAGAAGAGTCAGAAGAAAGCTGAGAAAATAAAAAGATTGATGGAATTGAAAGAAAATCAGTTTGTCATGAAGTTAAAAAGTACTTATGTGCTCAGGCAATGAAGGTGAGTATGTGGGGCAATAGTTCCAGGTTTGGTTACATCGAAAGGAAATAAATCATGATTTGATTTCAGCCAAGAAATCGCAGTGCAATGAAGTTACAGAGAGGAAGAACAAATTCACCATAGAGATGACAAGGGCACTTATGATGGATTCAGACTTCAGACTTTGGATAAGTAATGTAAAGAGGAATGTGTGTGGGTTGTGCATGTTCTTAGCAAAAGAATAAATCAACAGATTATGGACTGCCAACAGAATGTAAGCCACGTGTTTGAGTGCGGAAAACAAAATTTGAGAAGGAAATTGGAAGTGTTAATAGATGGAAGGATCAAGATGGATATCATATTTGAAAATTTACAGTGGTCTTCATGCCATAATCTCAAGGTTTGTATGAACATACAATGGAAGAACCAAGAAATATAGAAAAGTACAAACAGGATTGGTTAACAAACAATTTGTAGGTACGAAATCTGAGAGTTTCAATCAGAGGGGAGGAATTCATGTATCAACCTTACATCAAGTCATGAAATATGGGTAAAATTAAGCAATGTCTATGAGAAGGATAAGAACAGCAAGAATATTCCGTTATAGGGGAATTCTTCATGTATAAATGTAAATTTAAACGTGATATTGTAACCCACATTGCGTGTCAGACAGATAAGTTTTCAAATTACATGCATTAGGGAGTAAGATAGAAAAGACAATGCTTATTACTAAAATCTTATGTATGTTTCTAGATTGTGTATTTGCAAATGCCTGGGAGTTAACACAGAAAGAAGAAAAGGAAACAGATAATCTCAAAACTGAACTGATTGCCAAGGACGCAAGGGAAAAGCAGATCAAAATGAATGTGTAGCCATCATAGTCCAGGAGACGTGGTGTTTCAAGTTCAACTCCACTAAACATTTTGCAAGTACATATTGAACAAACAAATAAGGTAATAAAGAAATTAAATATTTTAGTTTTGAAAGATTAGGATAAAAATCAGATAAATTTCTAGGATTAGAAAGACAAGACGAAACTCAAGAAGTGCACTCCCTGTGTGTTACATGTAAGAAGTCTAATTATTTGGAAAAATCATTTAGATTGTTGTTTTATAGAGAAAGGAAAGAAAGGAAAGAAAAGGAGAACAAGATAAAAAGAGGAAAGTGTGCTTCTTGACAGAGAGCAATGGAACAGAATAATGGGTTTTGGACTGGGGAACAATGATCCATATAGTTAATAAACTGGAATATTTTAAAAGTAGGAAGAAATAAGAATGGAAATTGGAGTAGTGTAAAGAAATATTTCCATGGAAGCTAAAGGGAAAGTTAGAATAGAGCCAGATACTTGAATATTGTTTGTGTTCTACACTTGAGACAGAATTTATTGTCAGTAAATCTGATAACTGGAGATAGTGGTGAAGTAATGCTCAAGGAAAATGAAGTAATAGCTCTTAAGAATAAAGAAGAAATATTCGTAGGGAAGATGGATAATAATGGTCTTTATACTAGTAGAAAGGAACAAGAAGCTTGTAGAGAGGCACAGAAAATTGGGAAATCCATGTATAGGGAAGATGAAAGAGTTGTCCACGAAAGTATTGAAAATGAAATTAACGAAAAGAGTAGTAAAGACAGGAATTGGAGAATGCAGGATATTTTTGTGAAGCAAAGCAATCGAAGATTCCATTTGGAGAGACAAGAACAAGGTTCAAGAGCCAGTTGGAGACAAAACATTCTGATTCATGTGAGCTTGTAGAGCCAGAGACATGGAATAGAAATAGGTATGTGATGATAGCCTTAGATTTTATTAATTTTGAAAGGATTTATGTTATGGAATCAAATATTGAAGCATTACAGACATTGTTTGTGTTGCAGCAGCAGAAGAAAAGTGGAATAACACACAGACTTAGATGCTATAATGGAGGGATGTGTGTTTGTCAGTCTAGAATACAAAAATTGATGCAGACAGAAAGTAATTATACTGGATTATACGACACTGTAAACACCTCAACTGAATGGAAAGGATTAATCGAACATTATTGGATAACATACGAGCACTCTTGTACGACTGGAATGGAAAAGAAATTATGGATAAAAGCTGTGTATTTCGCAACTTATCTACAGAATAAAAGTTCTGCAACAGGAGTGAATACAACTGCACATAGAAAGTGAGTAGGAGAAAGATCTCACATATAAATTACACGTTTTTGGAGAAACTAATATTCTTCGATATCTGAGAGTAATAGAGCAATTTTGTTTGCAGATTTGTTTCAAGGAAAATAAACTCTGCAAGAATTACACAATGAATATTACTGATTAAGATTTGTATTAACAATGTAATTAAATAAATGATACAACTTAATCTTTGTACCAAGAGTTTGATTTATTTTAATATTAGAATTATCAAAGTGGTCTCATGCATAAAATATTGTAAATTTATAGTTATTCTATCGAAAGTTACTATTAATTTCATTGCGATAGGAAGAAAATTATACATACTTATTTTTTATATGCATTTAACACCTTTAGTAATTCTAGATAAATTAATTCCTTTTTAATTAATTAATTTGTAATAATTATTGCACAGAGGGTGAGATGCAATTATAAAAATTCACGAATTAATTACTGAAACTCCGGATTTGTTAATTTTCCACTGCCGAATTAATTTATTAGGATAATAACCGATTCAAATTTAAGCGCCTTCAATCAGCGCCATCTATGATCTGGGCTCAAAAATCACGAAAGTAATAGGAATATAGAATAGGCAAGGAGGTCGTCGATGAGCAGGTCACGTGACAGACAGGGACAGAGAGGGTATAGAAAAGGACAGAGGGCGCCAGCAGTGAAAAATTAATTAATTACTCAATTTCTGTAATTAATTTATGAACTTTTATAATTTAATTGTAAAGCTGGAACTTCAGGCTACATTCTTATATAATTTTCGTAAAGAATTTAACTCTAAATTGTTAGCTATTAATTTTTGTTTGATGGCGTCTATGGTTTCGTAACGGCGACCATTACGATCTTTCGTGAAAATATTTAATACTAAGCGAAACTAGAATCAAAATGTGAACAAAAGTGATATGAGAAGATTCGCAAGAACATTGTTTTTCTAATGAGTGCATAAAGTTTCACAAATTAATTGCGTAAAGGATAGTAATTAACGAAAAACCAATGGCGTCTTCGACACCAATTCAAACACTCCGTAGAATAATAATTAATAATTAATTAATTAGGGACAAATTTATAACAAAAGTTATATTAGAAAGTTCGCCAAGGCTGCGCCTTTCCGATGAAATAATAAAAGTTCATAAATTAATTGCAGAAATTGAGTAACTTGTTAATTTTCTAGTACCGAATGATAATTCAAACGACAACAAAGGTTCAAGGTTCCAGTCCAAACTCACAGATGGCGCTAATAGAAGACGCTTGAATTTGAATCGGTTACTAACTTTGGTTATATGCTCCCGATACATGTTCTTATTGGACGGCAATTGTGTAATGGATATTTTCGACTCTAAACGGCGAATTAATTTATAACTGGAGAGAATGACATGAGATTGTGGCAGCGATGAAAACAAAAGGACACCTCGAGTGAGCAATATAAGGTGGAATGTGTGTGGGTTGTGCATGTTTTAAGTAAAAAAATAAATCAACAGGTTATGGACTGTCAACAGAATGTAGGCCACGTGCTTGAGTGCGGAAAACAAAATTCGAGAAGAAAATTGGAAGTATCAATAGATGGAGGGATCAAGATGGATATCATATTTGAAAATTTAGAGTGATCTTCACGCTATGGTCTTAAGGTTTGTATTGGCATATAATGAAAGATCTAAGAAATGTAGGAAACTGTAAACAAGATAGGTTAAAAATGTGTAATTACAAAATTTGATAGTTGCAATCATAGAAAAGGTATTATTACTTGATAACTTGTACGTCAAGTTATGAGATAACGGTAAAATTGAGCAATATCTATGAGAAGGATATAAAACAGCAAAACATGATATAGTAATCCACACTGCGTGGCTAACAGGTAAGTTTTCAAATTACATTCATTAGGGCGTAAAGTAGAATAAACAATGTTTATAACTAAAATCTTATGTACATTGCCAGATCGTGTATTTGCAACTGTGTGGGATTAATGCAGAAAGAAGAAAGGAGAATAGATAGTCTCACAACTCAGGTGATTGTCAAGAAAGCAAGATCATCAAAATGATCTATAGCTTGCAAAGCTCAAGAGAAGAGGTGTTTCAAATGTAACTGCAGCAAACATACTGCAAGTGTATGTTGGAAAAACAAAAAAGGTAACAAAGAAATTAAATATTTTAGTTGTGGAAGATTAGGATAAAAATCAGAAAAATTTCTAGGATTAAGAAGAAAAGACAAGACTCAAGAAGTGTGCTCTCCGTGTGGGACATGTAAGAAATCTAATCATTTGGAAAAAGACTGTTATTCAGAAACATGAAAAATAGCAAAGGAGATCAAAAAGGAAAGAAGAAAGTGAAGAAGCTTCTTGACAGAGAATAATGGAACAAAACAATGGATTTTGGACTGAAGAACAACCATCCATATGGTGAACAAGCTAGAATATTTTAAGGAATAAGAAGCAATAGGAACAGAAATTAAATCAGCAAAGAGAAACATTTTCATGGAAACAATAGGAAAAGGTAGAATTGCGTTAGATAGCTGTATATTTGAAAATGTTTCAAACTTGAGACGGAATTTAATGTCAATACATCTGATAACTCAAAATGTGGTAAGATAATTCTATGGGTGGTAAAATAATGTTCTAGATACATAATGTAATAATCTATAAGAAGGATAAAGAAATATTAGTAGAGAAGATGTGCCTTAATGGACTTTATGGTGTGGACGAATTAAATGGAAAAATACAGACTGGAACATTATTAGTAAGGAGGAACAAGAAACTGATAATGTTGCAGAAAATTGGGCCATTTAAATATAGAAAACATGAAAGAGTTGTCCAAGAAAACATTGGGAATAGAAGTAACGAAAAGAATATGAAAGACAAGAATTGGAGAATGCAGGATACTTTTTCTATACAAAGCAATTTAAGACACCATTTTGAGAACCAAGAACAGGGGTAAAAAGGCAGCTAGAAATTATACTTTCTGATATATGTGTGGGTCTTTAGAACCAGAGACATGGAACAGAAATAGGTATGCGATGACACTCTTAGATTTTACTAATTTTGTAGTGATATATTTGATGGAATCATATAGTGAAGCATTACAGAGGTTGTTTAATTATGTTGCAGCAGTAGAAGCAAAGTGGAATAACACAGAGGCTTAGATGCTATAATGGAGGGAGGTGTGTTTATCAGTCCACAATACAAAAATTGATGCAGACAGAAAGTAATTATACTGGACTATATGACTCTGTAGATACTTCAGCTGAATGGAAAGGTTTAATCGAACATTATTGGATAACACATGAGCAGCCCTGTACAACTAGAATGGAAAAGAAATTGTGAATGAAAGCCATGTATTTTGCAACTTATCTATAGAATAAATGTTCTGCAATAGCAATGAATACAAGTGTATATAGAAAGTGTGTAGGAGAAAGGTCTCACATATAAATTAGACCTTTTTGGAGAAACTAATATTCTTCGAAATCTGAGAATAATAGAGCAATTTTGTTTGCAGATTTGTTTCAAGGAAAGTAAACTCTGCAAGAATTACCCAATGAATATTACTGATTAAGATTTGTATTGACAATATAATTGAATAAATGATACAGCATAATCTTTGTACTACTGAAGAATATGGTTCAGTTTAACACTAAAATTAGTAAAAAGGTCAAAAGCATAAAATAAATATGTATAAGTATGCATAATAACATCTGAATGAAATGTAAACTAACTATTGTCAGATGCATATATATATTTACAATAATTTATGCATTTATAAATTTTTCCTTAATTAATTAATTATTAATACTTATTGCACAGAGGACATGAACTCATACCGAAGATGCAATTGGTTTTCCATTAATTACTAACTTCTATGCAATTAATTTATGAATTACAAGCACACGTGATAGAAACAATATAAAAGTGCCATTTATTTCTTTGCAACAATAGTTTTTAACATATAAGTGTTTGAAATAACATCTTAAAGTTGTGAAACGCAAAATTTTTAACAAATTTTACGAATTTACATAACTTATATACACAAATTATACAAATTTTGTAACTAACACACACGCGCGCGCGCCCACACACACACACACACACACATATATATTACTATACAATATATTTTTATAATTAATTTAATAATTAATTTTATTAATTTATATGCTTTCTATAGTGAAAAATAAGTATTTTTTAATTTATTATTTGCATAACAGAAACATATTTGTATTTGCATCATTTTTATTAATAAATATAAGACATCGTTTGATATTCTACATGGATACTTTGGCAAATGGCTATCTTATACACGAAGCATCTTCCCGCGAAACAAGCATAGCTTGTCCAATCACGGCGCATTTCTAGTCGACGCGAATCCATCATGCCGGTAAAACGTGAACAAAAATGTTTACGCGCGTTAAAGTAAAATTTTCAGTGCCGGAACAATACGTTTCGTAAAGTAGTGTCATCATTGATTAGTGTTTTAATTACTGCAACTGACGAAATTAATATTCAACAATGATAATGCACAATATCAGTTATTCTTTCGGAACATTGAACAACTTTAGTAACATCTTCGCGATATTTACGAAAGGAACACAACAAAAGTTTAAGAATTCGAGAGAACTTTACCAAGAGCAGGATAACTAACTACGAACATTTGTTCGGTAGTAATATAACACATGTGGAAAAAAGTTAAGTAACATAGTGCAAATCGTTTACTGATACATGTGCGACATGAATTAGTGTAAGTGCGAATCATATAATAGAACAGTATAGTCACGTGTTATCGATTGTAAATTCCAGAACTCGATCGTCCACAGGGATATTGGTTAGCATTACTCGGCATAGGCAGTTTCTTCCTATTCTTTCTTCCATTTCGACGGTACATATGTGAAATAAAATGAACAAGTGCAAGAGTGTATCAAATTGTGCTGTGTTGTTACGTGTTATCGTTATTGTTTAGATATTGGAAACTTCGATCTTGCATTGCCATATTTCGATATCACTCGTTAGAATAGAATGTTTCCTGATCAGTAGGCCCATTTTACATGGATACTTTGGCAAATGGCTATCTCAAACACGAACCATCTTCCCGCGAAACAAGCATAGCTTGTCCAATCACAGCGCATTTCTAGTCGACGCGAATCCATCATGCCGGTAAAACGTGAACAAAAATGTTTACGCGCGTTAAAGTAAAATTTTCAGTGCCGGAACAATACGTTTCGTAAAGTAGTGTCATCATTGATTAGTGTTTTAATTACTGCAACTGACGAAATTAATATTCAACAATGATAATGCACAATATCAGTTATTCTTTCGGAACATTGAACAACTTTAGTAACATCTTCGCGATATTTACGAAAGGAACACAACAAAAGTTTAAGAATTCGAGAGAACTTTACCAAGAGCAGGATAACTAACTACGAACATTTGTTCGGTAGTAATATAACACATGTGGAAAAAAGTTAAGTAACATAGTGCAAATCGTTTACTGATACATGTGCGACATGAATTAGTGTAAGTGCGAATCATATAATAGAACAGTATAGTCACGTGTTATCGATTGTAAATTCCAGAACTCGATCGTCCACAGGGATATTGGTTAGCATTACTCGGCATAGGCAGTTTCTTCCTATTCTTTCTTCCATTTCGACGGTACATATGTGAAATAAAATGAACAAGTGCAAGAGTGTATCAAATTGTGCTGTGTTGTTACGTGTTATCGTTATTGTTTAGATATTGGAAACTTCGATCTTGCATTGCCATATTTCGATATCACTCGTTAGAATAGAATGTTTCCTGATCAGTAGGCCCATTTCTTTCCGATTTGGACCATTCATTCTCGCGTGTAGTGATGGAAGTGCGAGTGCATGTAAAATCGAATTATCCCCTTACCTATCTTCGCTTAGATATATGAAATTCCTGCATCGTATTAGAATATTTTGTTACGGCTAATCACAGTATACTCTTTTCTAATCAGCAGACCTATCTTTTCTCGATTTTCGCCGTTTTCTTTCTAAATACAGTGCCGAAAGTGGAAGGGCGTGGCAGGTCGTACTGCGTCGTTATCTCTCGAGGCTTAGTTCTTTGAAACTTCGTTTTTGAATTTTGATTTTTCATCATCACTCGATAGAACGGGCTCTGTTTCAATAGAATCAGTGATTTTTTTTAGATTTTCGTCGTTTTTTTTCTAACAACAGTGTCGAATGTGGAAGGGCGTATCAGGTCGTACTACGACGTTATCTCTCGTGGCTTAGTTCTCTGAAACTTCAATTTCTGATTTTGATTTTTCTATATCACTCGATAGAACGAGCTCTTGTCTAATAGAATCAGTCGTTTTTTTTTCGATTTTCGCTGTTTTTATTCTAAATACAGTGTCGAATGTGGACGGGCGTGGCAGGTCGTACTGTGTCGTTACCTCTCGTGGCTTAGCTCTTTGAAACTTGGATTTTTGATTTTGATTTTTCTGTGTCACTCGATAGAACAGGCTCTTCTCTAATAGAATCAGTTGTTTTTTTTTTCGTTTTTTGCCGTTTTTTTTTTCTAAATACAGTCCCGAAAGTGGAAGGGCGTGGCAGGTCGTACTGCTTCGTTATGTTTCGCGTCTTAGAGTCCTATACTTCGTCTTTTGATTAGGTTTCTTTGCTATCACTTAATAGAACAGATCGTTGCCTAATTATTTTCCCGATTTTTTCAGGAAATTAAAAGAAAATTACAGAAAAACGTGGGAAACATCGTTATGTCCATGGCAGTGTGTCTGCATCAGGTCGAAGAATGTAAGCCTTTATTTTAACATAACCTTCAGTTGTAAATAAATAAGTAGTTTTATGTAAATAAGTAAGATATAAGCCATTCTTTTTCTATCTTTTATTACTTATAGCTAAGCCTGGTTGTGTAAAGACAATATTTTATTGAAATATACGTGCTCGTGCAGTAGGAGAAAAATATTGTAGGAATTATTTTATATGGCAAGAAAGAATTGACACTGTAAATATGTAAATAATAATATGTCTTTTTGATTCTAGGTCGACTAGCCATATGACATGCAGGACAGATATATTTGGTGGCGACAAAAGGACTGAGAGAGGGAGATGGGTTTGTCAGATGCAGAGATATCGAGATTACAGTCAGATTGAACGGAATGTTGTGTTCCAGATCTGAGTATATATTGATATCAGTGATCAAAGTCAATGACCAACACTAATTTGTTAAGTTTTAGAAAGATGAAGTTGATGTATATAAAGAAAATGGAGAAGTTCAATTGAAAGCATTAAGAAGTGAAAATGCATATCATGTGGATCAGAAAACATAAATAAGGAAGCATATGGATCAACAAAGAAAGGTGTGTAATATTGATGACTGGGCCATGCAAATATAAGGATCATTTAAGGGATGAAAAAAAAATGATTGGTAATAGTTATGCAAAGTAGAAATAAATTCAATATAGAATTTAAATGTTGCAGTAGGGCAAAAATCTGGAGAAATATCTATAGAAACTTTAAAACTATAAAAGCAGCAGTATTAATGGGAATGTGGCACATGGACTTGATGAGGCTAATAAAACCAATGTCAAAAGGAGGTAAAAGGTACGTCTTAACTGCTGATGATTCTTCGATAGTGTTTATTGTCTTGCTTGTACAGGAGAAGAGTCAGAAGAAAGCTGAGAAAATAAAAAGATTGATGGAATTGAAAGAAAATCAGTTTGTCATGAAGTTAAAAAGTACTTATGTGCTCAGGCAATGAAGGTGAGTATGTGGGGCAATAGTTCCAGGTTTGGTTACATCGAAAGGAAATAAATCATGATTTGATTTCAGCCAAGAAATCGCAGTGCAATGAAGTTACAGAGAGGAAGAACAAATTCACCATAGAGATGACAAGGGCACTTATGATGGATTCAGACTTCAGACTTTGGATAAGTAATGTAAAGAGGAATGTGTGTGGGTTGTGCATGTTCTTAGCAAAAGAATAAATCAACAGATTATGGACTGCCAACAGAATGTAAGCCACGTGTTTGAGTGCGGAAAACAAAATTTGAGAAGGAAATTGGAAGTGTTAATAGATGGAAGGATCAAGATGGATATCATATTTGAAAATTTACAGTGGTCTTCATGCCATAATCTCAAGGTTTGTATGAACATACAATGGAAGAACCAAGAAATATAGAAAAGTACAAACAGGATTGGTTAACAAACAATTTGTAGGTACGAAATCTGAGAGTTTCAATCAGAGGGGAGGAATTCATGTATCAACCTTACATCAAGTCATGAAATATGGGTAAAATTAAGCAATGTCTATGAGAAGGATAAGAACAGCAAGAATATAAGGATTTATGTTATGGAATCAAATATTGAAGCATTACAGACATTGTTTGTGTTGCAGCAGCAGAAGAAAAGTGGAATAACACACAGACTTAGATGCTATAATGGAGGGATGTGTGTTTGTCAGTCTAGAATACAAAAATTGATGCAGACAGAAAGTAATTATACTGGATTATACGACACTGTAAACACCTCAACTGAATGGAAAGGATTAATCGAACATTATTGGATAACATACGAGCACTCTTGTACGACTGGAATGGAAAAGAAATTATGGATAAAAGCTGTGTATTTCGCAACTTATCTACAGAATAAAAGTTCTGCAACAGGAGTGAATACAACTGCACATAGAAAGTGAGTAGGAGAAAGATCTCACATATAAATTACACGTTTTTGGAGAAACTAATATTCTTCGATATCTGAGAGTAATAGAGCAATTTTGTTTGCAGATTTGTTTCAAGGAAAATAAACTCTGCAAGAATTACACAATGAATATTACTGATTAAGATTTGTATTAACAATGTAATTAAATAAATGATACAACTTAATCTTTGTACCAAGAGTTTGATTTATTTTAATATTAGAATTATCAAAGTGGTCTCATGCATAAAATATTGTAAATTTATAGTTATTCTATCGAAAGTTACTATTAATTTCATTGCGATAGGAAGAAAATTATACATACTTATTTTTTATATGCATTTAACACCTTTAGTAATTCTAGATAAATTAATTCCTTTTTAATTAATTAATTTGTAATAATTATTGCACAGAGGGTGAGATGCAATTATAAAAATTCACGAATTAATTACTGAAACTCCGGATTTGTTAATTTTCCACTGCCGAATTAATTTATTAGGATAATAACCGATTCAAATTTAAGCGCCTTCAATCAGCGCCATCTATGATTTGGGCTCAAAAATCACGAAAGTAATAGGAATATAGAATAGGCAAGGAGGTCGTCGATGAGCAGGTCACGTGACAGACAGGGGCAGAGAGGGTATAGAAAAGGACAGAGGGCGCCAGCAGTGAAAAATTAATTAATTACTCAATTTCTGTAATTAATTTATGAACTTTTATAATTTAATTGTAAAGCTGGAACTTCAGGCTACATTCTTATATAATTTTCGTAAAGAATTTAACTCTAAATTGTTAGCTATTAATTTTTGTTTGATGGCGTCTATGGTTTCGTAACGGCGACCATTACGATCTTTCGTGAAAATATTTAATACTAAGCGAAACTAGAATCAAAATGTGAACAAAAGTGATATGAGAAGATTCGCAAGAACATTGTTTTTCTAATGAGTGCATAAAGTTTCACAAATTAATTGTGTAAAGGATAGTAATTAATGAAAAACCAATGGCGTTTTCCACAACAATTCAAACACTGCATAGAAGAATCATTAATAATTAATTAATTAGGGATAAATTTATATCGAAAGTTATATTGGGAAGTTCCTGAAGGATCTGGCTTTACGAAGCAAATATAAAAGTTCATAAATTAATCGCAGGGATTGAGTAATTAATTAATTTCCTAATAAACATTGAAAAAGGAACAGTTAGCGCCACCTATGATTTTTACCTGGAAGTTTGTGCTCCGTTAGTTCCAGTACAAAATCATAGGTAGCGCTGACTGTATCTTTTTCAAGTTTTATTAGAAAATTAATTAATTACTCAATATCTTTAATTAATTTACGAACTTTTATAATTGCAACGTAAAGGTAGATCCTTTAAGAACTTTCCAATGTATTTTTCGATAGAAATTTTTCTGTAATTAATTAATTATTAATTATTATTCTGCCGAGTGTTAGAATTACTGGTCGATTGATCGCAGACGCCATTGGTTTCTCATTAATTACTATCCTTTACGCAATTAATTCATGAAACTTTATGCACTCATTATAAAATCAATGTTCCTGCGAATCTTCTCATATCACTTTTGTTCACATTTTGATTCTAGTTTCGTTTAGTATTAAATATTTTCACGAAAGATCGTAATGGTCGCCATTACGAAACCATAGACGCCATCAAACAAAAATTAATAGCTAACAATTTAGAGTTAAATTCTTTACGAAAATTATATAAGAATGTAGCCTGAAGTTCCAGCTTTACAATTAAATTATAAAAGTTCATAAATTAATTACAGAAATTGAGTAATTAATTAATTTTTCACTGCTGGCGCCCTCTGTCCTTTTCTATACCCTCTCTGTCCCTGTCTGTCACGTGACCTGCTCATCAACGACCTCCTTGCCTATTCTATATTCCTATTACTTTCGTGATTTTTGAGCCCAAATCATAGATGGCGCTGATCACACGCAGTAAAATCTTTATTCAAACTAGATACTTTTTCTCGTTATGTGCCCCTAATACATCTTAATAAATCAATTCGGCAAAGAAAATCAATAGTTTAATTTAATAATTAATGCTTATATTAGCGATAGGTTTTGTATTTCCTGTAGTAAATATGATTGCTATAGAAAAGTATTTTTCTTGTATAATATTCTTATTATTTTGTGATAAATATATACTAGCATAAGTGAGCGTAAAAAATAAATTTTTTTATTAAGAAATTTTATTTACAATTGTTTGTTTACAATATTTTTATAGATGAAAAATGAATACAAAATAGAAAAAAAGCTACCAACAATAACCGGGAATTGATCCACGGTCCCGCAACATAAGAATTCTAGACCGTGGCCGCTACGCCTCGATTCCACTTGTAACATATTGGAAATAAATTTGTAATTAATGAGTAGTAAAACTTTAATCGTAAATATCTCAAAAATTATTAAGTAGCTGTGGCTATAATGATTTATTTTCTTAAACTGCATGACGATGTCTACAAACCTGCAAAGTTTCAACTAAATCGGTGACTCGAAGGACTTACACTCTCCTTGTGAGTTGCGTATCTATGTACCAAGACAAATCGCTATTTATTTCTTTCACTCATTTGTCGTATTAACAGGTGTGTGAGCTATATGCAAACGACCTTTTCCTCTGTACTCAGGTTCACAATCCGTTTTTTTACGATTAAATCGACATTATTAATAAGAAATATACCTAAAATAAATCTGAAGAAATACTCAGACTCCATTAAAGACTTTATTATTGATACACGATACACGTTAACCGAACGGAAATGAGATAAAACGAAGAAATTAAAACTGTACCTTCCTTCAAATTACATTAGAGTAAGAGAATAATTTAATATTCCTCAGACGTACGGAGAACGCGTTTAATACTAAAAACAAAAAGAGATACAACTGAAAATAGAGAAGAGAAATTATAGAAAGACGGATGATTATATCCCCCGTTTTGAGGTCAATGCGAAAAAATAAGCGAAATAAAGAAAAGTGCATATGTTATAACGCGCGCTAATGTAACCAACGCCGCTGACAAAATAATGCTTATTCACCTGTACACACTTGTGCACACAATACCCTTTTTGTGCCTCCTTTATCTCTCTATGCTCTTTTTACGCGCTGCTATCCGTTTATACACATGTACACCGGTTATAGTGCAAACAAAAGGAAACGACATCCAGCGAATACTTTGGATTATTTTTTAGTAACTTCATTGTCCCTTATTCAAGCAGTAAGCTTCGTACCTTTCGACGCGTTACTCTCTGTGCTCTGCTTCAATTGCAACAGTAGCTGTTTGCGTTTTTACTGGGCTACCCGGATAATAAAAAGGGACTGCATACAGCAGACGGGTACAATTGAACGTATAAACGTGTATTCTCGTTGGTTAAAAATTGTCCAATCGTCGTTGCACCTCTAATTGTCGAATTTTTTAACGAAACGATACGGTTACTTTTGATAAGTTTTTTTACTGCAAAACGTGATATTTAGCTGCAGACAGATACCAAAGGATTCAGATCCCTTGATTTCCCTTGAATTTCGAACGAATTTCATTCCTTTTGTGATATGACTTTAGAAATTCTTGTCGATAGGAAGGTGAATTGTATTCGTCAAGTTTTTGGATCGGTGTAGACTCTATTATAAAATGAAAATTCAGTGTAATCTAAATAAGAATTGAAGTAAATTGTCACATAATTAATGCTGCATAATTAATTAATGCTTTGTCATACGTGGAAATTGAAATGTTGTAGGATCTTAATCTATCTTGACATTTGGTTTCTTTTGCTATAATATATATTTTTATTAATAAGAATGTTGAAAGTTGTGGCGTAAAACAATAGCAATTATTTAAAGTGAGTTATTGAAGTGCTACAAATGTTAACGTTTTAAGTTTTCTTTCCGAATTTTGATAAAACACCAGATTTTGCATAAAGTATTACATCGAGTAAATGTAACACCAGTAATAGTAGTGACTAAAACAAAATAGGCACAAAATCAAAAGTACTATAACAAATAAGAATAGTACCAAACGCCTTAGACTAACAATTACCAACATTAATTTTCAAATAAATTACCCTGCATTGTGCAAAGAAGTGAACATCAAACCCTCCAAAAACAGTGATTATTTATACGTTCAATAACTGCAGAAGCAAGATACCTGAAATCAAATATTTCAACTAGTCGAGTAGGTTTACTCTTAAATTCTCGTGGCCTCGTAAACCCAAAAACGTTCAAACTCGTGGAAACGGGCAATATATCAAGCATAAATCAAAAAAGTCAGGTTAGGTTAATTCCCCACAAACTGGGGCGCTATTGGATAACGAAGATTCTACTATCGGGGGCAACCAGTCCACCGATAATTTCTATTTTCGAAGCGATGGAAGTAGCTGCAGGGCTGCTGATATTCGGTTCGTAGGAGAAAAAAGCACGAAAAGTATCCTGGCTCGTAGGAAGACGATCCCTTCTCTCTTTCGTGTTCAAACCGGGGCATTTCGCCTCCTGCGATCACTTTTCGCTCTACCATGCTTTTATCTCTCATTCCCCGTGGAAAGCGCCGGGGGCGTCACCATGGGGCCGATACGAGGGAACTTTTAAAATTACCCGGACTTCCCGGTCGGTAGATAATATGGTCTATTAAGGATAGACGACGTTGGATCGGCTCTGGAAGCAAACGAGTACCGCGAACTACAGGGATGAACAGACAACACGCGGATGGGGGTTAATTTAATTCCTGAATTTCGCTATGATCAACGAGGAAATGAGGAAACGTGAAATGTTTCACGTATTAGTTTATTGTTATTTTTTTTTCTTTTTGATTCTTATTTCACGTCTATTCTAAATGTACGTGGACTCACGTATTTCACGTACACGTACTTCAAAACGTGCCATAGTTTACTTTGAATTTACTTGAAGAAAATTTGAAAATTTACTTTGAAGTGTGTAATTATATAAAAATTGTTGAAAAGATAAGTTTAGTTATATACAAAAATCGATGTAGGGTATAAGGTGTGAATGAATAGTTTAGAAGATTTAAATTCCGAGAATGTTTATATAAACGTGAGATAAAAATTGGAGGTTTAGGCAAACTGCGTCCATCTTGACACTCTCTCACGAGTCGGTCAGTCTCTCTAGAGAAGCACAAAAAGGCAGAGATACCTTCCTTGTGTAGTAAAAGAGTTTAAAAGAGAATATATATGTCGTAGTTATTTTACAATTAAAACCCATAATCCCAATAAAGATAAATAAATGGAAAATAAAAAATATACTGTCCCTTAATTCTTGTCATTTTTGAAAATTTGGTTCTAGAAAAATAATTATATGCTATCATGATTTTATTAGCCTGCATTAATATTGAATTCCATCGAATATGTACAAATTTACACGTTGACGTGGTAATGAATACCATTAAGAATCAATATCAGAGTGATTTCAAAGTTCAAAAAAATAATGTCTAAATAAATTGATATTGTAATAATTTATAATATTTTTATTTTACTAGGATAAAATTCGTCCTTTTCTTTAAATAATTCTGTGGCACTGTTGTATTATAAAGGAATCCTATTACAGGAGTAAAAAGTTAGATTGGTACTATCCATGAAAGGAGTCCTTTATTCAGAGTTGTCTCTCTCTCCACGAGACTGTAAGAGCAAAAAAGGATTCAGAAAGAGACCAACAGATCTAATATGACTTCTCCCTTTTCCCACCTTCCATTTAAAACAAACAACTATAAGGAAGAAGTTTGTATTGGCCGTGTGTATACGGGACGATATCAGACAAAGCGGGAAAGACTCTCTAATTGTAAGCGTCAGAGCTAGAGTTGGACAGTGCTAAGTTAGATGGTATCCTTATCTTAGAACACCAACTGTTCTAGAAGTACAATTATATTTGTCCTTCTTTCGATGGAGCTGTGTACTGTTTCATTTACCTTTATTCCGTTGAAAATTCTACGCAAAAAGATATCAGAGTCAAACGTAAATACGCGATTTCTTGCATGCAAAAGTAGCTAGCTACTTTACATTGCTCGATAACAAATATTTTTCTAGTTATTATCACAGGTTCTTTTTATTGCAACAATTAAATTGATCTAACCACGAATGTAATTATTATGACAGAGACTTTGTAATTATAGCACATATGCATTAATATTTTTATTTAATTAATTAAGGACCTCTTGACTTTCTAACACGAAACACTCAACGAATACTATAGTACCCCAATAGTTCACGCAGACTAGGACACCTACCAGGAAAGGCAGCTGTTCTGGGAATTGTCGGTTTGTTCTTTACTGAAAATGAGAACCAATAAATTGAAATTAAATAAAAAGAGATCGTCGACATTTGACACTGATAAAATTGGGGCACACACTGACGGTATCATACGATCGCCTGAGAATCGTATTGTTTAGTTTCTCAAAGTAAAGTAGAAAGAAGATACTCGGCTTCGGGAAACGGTGGATCTGATTCTGTCTACTACAGAAGTAAAAATACGATACCATTGTATACTCTGGAAAACTCGGGTCTTTGATATGAAAAGAAGTAAATCTGATTGGTCATACTGTAATCGATCTATCTCTTCTAACACAATCACAAAGATAGGATATACGAATCTCGTTAGGTTACTATGAGGTACAACGTTCTTATATAACAAATTTGCTACATGACATTGCTATATAATTTGTTATGTAATATGTTACTAGGATTCGTTAAAATACTATGCAACAAAACGTGCTTTGTAGGTAGAAAATGTAGCAAAATTATGTAACATGTTAGAAAACATGAGGAGAAAATATTATATACCAGAATATACGATTATCCATGAAGAATCGGTAGAATGTAAGAGATCAAAGATCATTTTTCTATTTTTATAGATGAGAATAAAACCAAATAACACATTGCAGATTACTAGGATACGGTTAAATGTATACATTTTTTCTTCATTCTTCCCTGAAATAAAGATTATTTCATGAAACTACTTCGTTTTCTTAGAAACTTCGCTATTTAAATACTTATCTTTGCATTGAGAACCTAACTTCGTTTTATACCCCTAAATTCTAACTCCCCTTAGAATTCGTCCAGAGTAATTCTTTGCGTTTCCTCTTACGTTCCACGTGGAACAATTTTTCTGGAGACGTATAAAATATGAAACGATATCTCCACGACGAACTTCCTACCTCGGTTTAACAAATGACAACCGAATCGGAAGTCTCAAAGTTAGCCCGCGGTCGCCATGAATCTTCAGCGAGTTCGCGTGATCAATGGACCACGGAAACTTCGGGAATCCTGGCGGAATGAGAACCATGTAAAATTTAGTCAGGGAAAAGAACGACGAAGAATTTGCAATGCTATTGTACGCATACGAGTTTTTCGCAGAAGAAGCTTTGTTGCTGCAAATTTTCGCCAAGATCCGAAAGTTGGCTGAAAGCAAGATTCCGGAAGGATCATCGTGGTAATCCTTCGAAAAACGTGCGAGTGTTGGGAAGAAGAGATTTGGGAAGAAAGTGGAAGAAAATATCAGCTTTCGTCAAAGTTCAATATTTTAATCATCCTTATACACAAGCAATTTTCTTTAGTTTAATCGTTGATCTTTCTAGCAACTTTGGTGATATGAAACAAAGTTGTTTTGAAGGGAGTGGTGTATAGAGATTTTAAAATGGAATTTTTAAATCGTATGTTAGTTAAGAAAGTTTCGTATATTTTCAGTTCCTTTAAAGTTATTAAACGGTTAAAAAGGTTGAGGGTTGTGGAGGAAGTAAAAGAAAAGTAAATGGGCTAACAGAGTCGAGGTTAGTATTTTTACACAAAGAGTAACTTAATAAGTTCAGAGATATCGAAAATTATAAGATAATAATGTTAAAAAATATCCAAATTCTTTGAAATATATGTATATCTGTAATTATGACAATTTGGAAAACTTTTAATATATTGCATGAATTTCCAATATTAATCTCTACAAAAAATAAATTCTTAGGTTCAAATATAAACTTATCATTAAAGAAATAAAAGAAATAGCTTTTAAAACCATCTAAAGAAGAAATGCTACAGAGCTATTATCTATGTGAAATTAACCGAAAAATTCTTCAAGCATCTAAAATATCTAAAATACCCAAAATACCTAAAATATGATTTAGACTACTCTCATAATCATACACATACACATCTATCCAACCAACTAAATAGCGCATACCTTTCCAAAATGCCCACCTATGGCATCAAACCAAGATCATTTCGACTCAAAAAGCTGGCATCGAATAATCTGTCGATATCTACCAAAAATATTTTTCGCATTCGAATCGAACCACCTAAATCGTCCCACAGGATTATAAGGCTTAGTGACGTCAATCGTTTCAACATTACGTTCTACCACATCCACGCAAAACGCCAGGCAATAAAATTTAAATGCAAACACACTGATACCACGCTTTTACTAGACCGAGATAACATTCCAGACCACGTTTATGGCACTACGTACACCTATCTCAGCCACATCTCTCATCATTGCAGCCCTACGAAAGAGAGGAAAAAATAAAACTACCTTGAGTCCGAATTTAACTCCGGCAACGGGCAATTTTAGCAAACCATGAAACAAAGTATCCAACGAAATGCGAGCAGAAGCACTTGGTCGGGCATCGAAGAATGGAACACCGGATCCACGACTATCAAACCGACTGTTCCAACGATATCTCGAACGAATAAGCTCGTAACCTACGCGAGGAAAGGCATTCGTCGACGTTTGTCTCGGACTCGGTTGCAAGAATGGGCAAAGTGTCGCTGTAACTGCGAACAACGAGCAGTCACCGTTCTGCAGAGAAGAATAAAAGCTCCTTTCTGCCGAATGATACTCTTTCGAACTTTTCGCCCCCTCCAGAGCATTTTACACGAGCATGTGTACGAGTTAAATCCACGCAACGAAGTGTCTGCAGCGTATCAGGCGGCGGACGTTTTATAAACTGAAGTGACTGCGCGTTTTCATGTTCGTACTACTGGCGTTTCACTTCTACCGACGTTTTTCTAAATTACGAGCGGGACAGAGTGGCACAGTGATGGAACAACGTCTTTTATCTCGTTAATCATACGAGTGTTTGTCGAGGATGATGACAATTGCTATTTTCAAAGTGGATGACAACAATTGCTATTTTTGACGTGGATGATCATGATTGATGGGTAGATGAAAAGAGGGTTGGGTTGCCGATTTTGAAAATTTTTGCATGCACAGTTACAGTGTTTTCTGTTATACTTATATTGTATTATATTTTTATTTATCATATTATAATACAAAATGATTGTAATATATCAAATAACTAAATAAATAATATCTTTTTTCCATTTATATTAATGTTTCAAAAAGGGGCATTATTTATTTAGTTACCTAATATAATAATATTGTATGTATGTAATATAAATTATATAATGCAATTTATTAGTAATATATTAATAACGCTGTCCAAGAAATGTTAATTTTTTCTCTAATCTGTAATATCCATAGGATAATTCTTGTAGAGCTTACTGTTAAAATGTGTTTAGAGAAACTCACTATTTTCGAAAGTATCAATTTCTAAACGATTGAAAAGCTCGAAATATGAAGCCATAGAAACACGATTTTGAATCAATAGCACATAAGGAACCAAAGATGGAAAACGGAAGAAAAGTCAACGAATTTGGTATGCAATACTTCTCTTTTTCGTACTGCTATTGTTTCAGTTATCTTACAATTCCTCTCAAAGAAACGTGCAGAAGTTTTTGTTAGAAAGGAATACGAAAATCATACTCTAATAATATTTTCTTTCCCACAAAAGCTTGTACCGATATACGAATAAAATCAACTTATCGTGTATTCGCTGGAATGGAAATTTTTACCTGAAAGATTGAATTCTAAAGCGTTATAGTATCAATGTCACACGACACTTGGCTTATTTCTATGATCAGAATTGATTCTTTTTTTCTTTTCTGCTCTGTAATATTACAGAACATGTACAGTCGATATCTATTTATACTAAATTGAATACATGACGTATTTACTATAACAAAATATAACAAAATACGTAAAATAAGAACAGAATATTACAATAATATTAATATTATAATTTAATTGTCATTTATTATTTTCCTCCAATTTGCCTGGATTTAATAAAATATTTGTATTTAATGTTGTTTTGGTATTTGTTCTGTACAAACTGGATACTTTTCTCGTCAATGATACTTCTTAATTATTTCCAATTATTAATATCATCAACATGAACTTGTATTAAAAGATCTCGAACACATTTGTAGATTTCTAATCACACACTAGTCAAAAATTTTTGATCGTAACCAATAGTAACTCACAACAACCACATATCGTCCTTAACCGCGTTTTCATTACGATTTAATTATCAAAAATGTACATTGGAAAAATATTTAACTTTAGTTAGCCACTATGCACTCATTTCTTTCGCGATAAAATTATTTTTACCGATTTTTATACGTTAAGTATAATGACACGTGTAGATCATCACTGTGCGATTTGGTATGGGAAACTCGTGAAAAACTCGTAAGATAGACTCATTATCGTAATGCAAGAGTTTAAATAACCAAACGCGCATAGTTGCTGCTATAAAATCGTAGCAGAAATATTTATGGTATTTTCTTTTATCGCGGAGGAATCTCCAATCAGGAATTCCTTCCTCGACTCGCGTTCGTATTAGAGGAAATTTTATTACGAAAGTTGCGAGCCCTTATTTCGCGCCATCGATAACCCGCCGCTATGTTGCATCCAACATGAGTATCAACTAAAATTTACGAGCTAACTTTCGAGACTTCGTTGAGTTTCGCATCAAGCCACGTTAATGCGGAACAATAGAGGAGGATCGTATGAACACGTGCAAAATACAGTTGCAGTGACCGGAAGAATACTTATATCCAAGGCAAACAGAGGAATAAAATGGAGGGGAAAGAAAACGTAAGCGATCGTAAAGTTTTACGATTCTACGACATTGAACACGAGTGTCGATTACCGTCAAATCGGGTACAAGTTATCCGCTACGTTTTGGAAATCTCAATTTGTCATTAACCATAACAACACATGTCATTTTACGAGTAAGCATTCCGGCAGTCTTAAGACCATTTTCCACTTATATCTGCAGTAATTACTAAATTTTTTTTTGTTTCTAATTCTACCGATATAATCTTGGAATTTTCTTGTTTTAACGTCTGTCACGTTTACACGATATTGTTTTCACATATTTTTCGAGCATGTGGTCATGCTCGTGAAAGGGTACTGTGAAAGTTTCACTGATCAACAAAACTGGAGACACGAAAAAGATTGTGAAAAAACGTATCGAATAATGGTAAGATGATTAAAATCAGCATTACTAATTCCTCGTAATAATACAAATTCCAGAACTCTACCTTTCATACCTTTACAAGGAAAATCCAATTTGAATTAAACTTTGTAGGATTGAACAACCGACGAAGTTGATACATATATAATTTTTCATAATTTCTACAACTTGAGTTCAAGGAATGAAATTCTAGAAATTAAAAATAATCATTAAACTGAAATATTTTCTTTTAATATTCTGACAATCTGTTAATTTTTATTAAAAACTGTTTTCTGTATCTCTATTTCCGAGTTTGCATAGTAGGAAACGATCTTTGAAGCAGAATTTCATCTTTCAAGCTTCAGTTATAGTAGCTAAATAAATATGTATATACCATTCTTGCTTATTGTACAAACCCACAATGCTTCATTTAAATCAAATCTTTTGATTTACAAGTATAAAATTGTGATTCACGAATTTTTATTAATACACGTAAAGAGGGACACATTTTAATAATTTTAGAAGAAACAAAAGGAAAACAGAAGAAGAAAACGACAAACGATGAAAAGTAAAAGATCTCTGCTTATTCTTACGTGTAACAAAACAGATATGTCCAAAGTTCAAGATAAGATAACACAAATCGTCCGAAAATATCTGACATATATATTACACATCTTGGAAGCACCAACCTACTCCCAACTCTCTAGTTCCAACGGAAGAAAGAAACAAAAGAAAGCAACGAAGAACCATAAAAACCAAGGAAAAAGGCAGTCTTGAAACATCGAGAGGCGAGAAACAGACAGGTCGAAGAATCAGCCTCTAATCTATGAAAGAAATTCATTTTTGCCAAGGCTGCTGGTTCTGCGGGCTTTCGAGAGATTTCGCTACGCCCGGAAATTCCGGGCCAGTATAAACACACTCAAGTTTTGGGGGTTGAGTGCAGCAGCCGTCACTTGCACGGTCGCCATTCCACAAAGGAACCCACCCCCTAAGTACTTGAGTACAACAGGCACCGTCGACTAAGAGTTTGTTGCTGTTTCTTGTTCCCGTACCATCGCCGCTGCTGAAGAGCCCCTAATGCCCGGTGTAAGTTTAACGCTGCTTGTCGGTTCGTACGGACCATCTCGCATCGTTATTGCAGCTTTCGATAAACACTTTCGACCTTGTTTTATCACCGCGAACGAGGACTAACAATGGAAGGATTTCGAGGCCATTTTGAGACGATTTCGAGACCATTTCAAACTGTGAATGATCGCAAGGATATATACCACTGCTTCTTAATCAAATAATCTTTATACCGAAATATACTGAAGACTATTCTGAAGGATTTTCTGATGTGAGTTTAGATTGTGATGGTGGATGTTAATTTTATTTTGACCGAGAATATTGCTTGTTATGATGGAAAGTAGATGAATAATAAAATAAAAAATAGATATGTACTTGATATGTAGAGATTTTTCGTATCAAGAGAAATGATTATGTAGCGATAGATATAAAAATAGTAACAATTATTATTTATCAATAGATTATTTAGAATACAGATGACTATATTTGTAATAGAATAATCATGGTCGAATTTAAAACAAAAATTAATTTAATTTTTCCAAAAACATCTGTATGTTTCCAATAAAATAAAATTAATAAAAAAATTAGTTAATTAAAATTAATGGTTTCATGAATTTAGAGATTAATTTTTCTGAATTATACAACATATTTTTTGTATGTTTACTAATTTATTTCCATTTACGGAAGCATCGAAATGAAATATAATTTACAGCAAAATTCATATATTTTATATATAAAATTTATTTGCTGACAAGCGTTAAAAATTTAGAGCAGGAAAGTCCTCATTGTCTAAAAAGAGTATGACGAACGAACGAATCTCACTGCAGAAATGTCCTTTACTGACATGTACATATCTCGAGCTATGTGCAAGTTTACTTAAGGCAAGATCGTTAAACTAGAAAGTTAATTTGAACGTTGCGCTCTGGTTACTTCTGATTTCAGAAACGTACTGCTCTCCTTGCAGAATCTAATACCTACAGAGGCAGTGATGCAATGCGTTACCCTTTAAAAGATACCAACATCTTCCAAATTCGAAATGTTCCTCTATAACTAATTTCAAGTAGCTTTAAACCAAGTAATCTACATTTTTCATAGAAATGAAAATATTCGAAATATATTCTAGAATAACAACAGAATCTTGGAAGATTCAAATAAATTCTAGCTTTTATAACTTTTGTTTATGGCATACTTCAGTGATACTGCTGAACAATTCATAGAATTTCTACAATTCCTCCCCTCAATTCTTCCTATGCGTTACGAGTTCAATTTTAATCCAAGTTATGTACCAAATAGAAAAACCATTTCTCTAAATTTATATCTTCGAAAGGTCTTTCCGAACGCGAGTGTCTGCTCCTCCAGAAAATGCAATTTTCCAAGCAATTTCATACAAAGGCGAGCTAAAAAGAAACGTTTCGTTCGCTATCTCTGTACCATTCCCCTCTCACACATCCGAGCAATCAAAACATCATTCGACCCCTATACCCAAATAAAGGAAAATAAAATAAAATCAATATCACAAACGATCGTTGACAAAATCATTAATCCTATCGTTAACAGGATAAACGTTATGACATTTCTATTCTATCATATTCAAATGGCGAACGCTCGAGAAACGCTTTCAAGTGTTTCTAGAGCATACTACAAAAGATGACTGGCACACTAACCACTGGTCTAGACCATGGAGCACAGACCGTAACTGTAAAAATAATCAACGTGTAGCTCGTCTACTTCGCTACTAACAGCGTAATACCCTAGCCGTTTTACGATCCTCTTTTGCCGACATTTCAAGCCCGACAACGTGCACCGGATCCACTCGAACACACACGAACACGCGCACAGCGTGCAACCTCTTGTCGCGGTCCTTTATATCGACCAACTTCTGCACACAAGCAAGGACTTAAATTCCAGGCTAACAAAAATTCTAGCCAGCGCGGAATAACTAGCATCCCATGTGTGTCTATGTGTGTTAAAGTCGTTTGCGCGGAATAAAAGCTTCCGGCCCCGCAGCCAATTTCAAATTCTCCCGCCCTCACTGCCGATAACGAGATTACCGCGCCAAGTTTGAATTTTGTTTTATAGCGCCACTCCGCCCTACGACCCACCGCGCAGTAAAAATTACAAATAAATTCATTCCAGCAATCAATTTTGCGAGGAGAACGGGAAGCAATACGGGGAATTTCGCGAGGCTAACGTTTCCCTTTCGCGTACGAATTTTCATTTCGCGTTTGAAATGGAGATGGTTCTACCCGTTTCCGCTAACTCCGTTATGGCGAATTTTTATAGACGCGTTCGCCAACCCGCTCGACGTGTTCATTTTTCAAACCTCGTCGAGCAGATATTCCTTTCGATTTCGTGGAAAATGGAAGACGCGCAGGTTGCCGAGGGTATAGGGAATTTTAGGTGAATCGCAGAGGAAGTTTATTTTCCCATTCATTTTGGCTGAATGCGAGTTTTCTATTGGTTTCGCGATGGAAAATTCGCATTTTGAAATGTAGGTTTATCTTTTTTATTAGTATAAAAGAAATTGGTGGAATATAAAGAAGAAATTATAAAGAAAAAATATGTATACACACATTGATGTTTGGAATTAAGTAAAAAGATAACAATGGAATCTAAAAATTAATAATCTATGAAAAAAATTTAGAGAAAATAAAAATTTCTTAAAATTCGATGTCTTAGAAATTTAATAAAATTAGATAATAAAATCGGAATGTACAAATTCTCCTTACTCGCATCTGCTAGAATATATAAAAAATCATCTAAATATAAAAAAAACGCTTAATAATATTAAGAACATTTAAAGTAATGTTTAACAAAATGTTAGTAATTAATTAATGAATTTTATATATTCCCAACACTATTACATTACTGTGTAACAAAACGTCTGGCACTCATACAACGACACAGAGCAAAAATAAATATATATTTAAAATAGTACACGTAACAAACATATTCAATGCTATAACTTAGCTTAAAGTTACATAAGGCGAAAAGTAAATAAATAAGTAAAATGAAATTCAAATATTTTTCATCCCCTTTTTTACCATCTACGTAAACAGATGTTCCAACAGAAAAGTGTCCAACAAAAATACAAATTTCGATCCAAAGCTTTCACCTCTGTTTTAAAAAGCACTCGAAACAGAAAGTCAACGGGATCCAACTACACCCTTATTCACCCTTACCCCTCCATCTTTCAGAAAACTTCACTATCCTCAGGTTAACTTAATAAAACACGAAACGGAACGCAACGTCGCCTGGTCGCGCTATTCAAACGCCCTGGCTGTTTGATGCTAACCTTTGAGAAAGAGTACTTTATAAAGAATCCGACGGTTACAAGAGGACTCGAGATTCCGCCGTAGCGAGAGTACATAAAGAATGAAAAAGAATACGCCTTTGGGGTGTAATGCAGATCCTTCCGTAAAGGTAAAGTGTTAAATCTGTTTATGCCGTGAATCTATTCAAGTATTTATATAAAACGTTCTGTCCAAGCCCATGAGGGATTGGCCAAGGAACAGAGTCGCTTCTCTCCAAAGTTAGGGGGAACCTATTTTCTATTCCGAAAGAAGGTATACACAGCAATGCATACTGAGGACGTGGGCGCATAGCCTGGTTCCCATACGTATCCCGTTCTACTGAAAAGAACGGCTAACACCCCTGAATCTGAGTAGTGCTTTTCTGAATGAACATTATACTTAATAGCTGCTGGAATAAAGATTCAGAGGACTGGCAGAGGAAGAGATTTCGTGTGCATGGTATAGTGCTGGAGAAAAGAAAATTTAATGTTAGCGTTTATGAGTATCTGTAACTTTTATGCTAATTATACAGGGTGATTATACAGGGAACTTTGGGTGATAACCTGTCGAATGTGTACAGCGATTAAATTTGTATGCATATATATATGTGTGAGCTGCAAAAATTCAAGTGTTAAGGTTTTCTGAACAGGTACTGCTTTCGAGTCCACTAGCAAGCGAATCACTCTGTACTACAGCGCTGTCGAACTTATTCCCCGTCGTCCTTGTACTACTCCCACCACTGGATTAGCAGTTCCCCTATCCTGGGCTAGACAACGTACTCCCCGCCGTTGCTGTACTACTCCCACCTCTGAACTAGTAGTTTTCCCACTACGGGCAAGAAAACGTATTCCCCGCCGTTGCTGTGCTACCCCCACCACTGGACTAACAGTCCTCCCACTCTAAGCCGGAGAATGTACTCCTCGCCGTTGCTGCACTACCCCCACCATTATTTCGACTCGCTACAATGAGAGTCAAGTGGATGTGGTGGGAGTAGCAAAGTGATAGGAGAATAGTGACGTACGCTGCAGATTTGAAGTACGATTTTCTCGAAAACTAAACCGGAAATGAAAAAATGTTAGTCTATATATATTTTTTTGTAGCTTTTCATAAATGATCACGTTATATCCGTTTTTACGTTATTCGATCAGACTCTGTATGTACCGGATATTTCTAAAATTGTAGAAGAACCTGCGGAGTGGCGATTCTTCGCGAAAAAAGTCGAAGAACAGGAATAATATCTGTTCATTTAAGGTTTCATTTTTGAGAAAAATGAAAGTAATAATGAAAATCGTGAAAATAAGATAAGAATAATGACAAGGAACAAACCAGGATGTCAAATTCAATAATACAAACTCGAGGAGAAACAGAAATCCGACAAATCAAAATTTACAGTTAATAGTGATAAATTGAAATTAATTACGGAACAACTTATTTTTAGATATAAAAGAATTAAATTAAAATTAATATAATTAATGACGATTAATACAAGTATGAAATTACGAAAACAGAAATTAAATGATCTAGTTTATTTCGCTGTGCAAAATTTATTGCATAAAATAGGCTATGACCTACTAAAACAATTTATGTTATAAATATTTATGTTTATAAATGGACCGTCATATGTCTGACAGGCTATTCGATCAAAATAATGACTTTAACAAATGAAATATTTGCAGGCTAGATGTTATAATACTTGCTAGTATATGCCAGTATCTGCTAAAAATTAGTCGATATAATTTTGTAAAATTAGAATTTATTGCAAAAATTAAATATAATTTAACTACAATTAAATTCCAATTTCCTGCTTTGCATTTTAACCTCTTTTATTTAAAATTGTATTATTCGTTTACTGAATAAAATATATATAATACGATATAACAAATGTAGATATACATTTCATATAACAGATATAGAAGTTTATATACAATAACATAATCACGCAATTTATTTTACTAAATATACCAATGCTATTCAAAGAAAAAATAATACCAAAGCGAATAACCGCGATTCCTCTGTCATCTTGTCTCTACCCCTCCGTAGACCAGCACACGACGTAATAACGCGAAAAAAATGTTGATCGAAGGGAATACAAATTTGTATTTAAGCTAAATTGCAGCCATGACAATGCTTTATTTGCCTTGGCGTTGTCGTAAAACGAGCTTTAAGAGCCAACATTTTACGCAGCGATCCAAGAACCAATTTTCTTCCCGCGTTTACCCACAAATGGTTCCATTGTCAAGTCTTTTCCAAGGGGAATATCGTCACCGTCAGTGACGACACACGTTTTTGAAGCACTGCTGTCTCCTAATCAGGGGACCATCCTTTGTCCGACCAGCCACAATGCTCTCTATCTTCCCTAACGCAATACGACGTTGCTTGCTGCCACCGTTAGTACCGTAACGGAATCGTATAGTCGCAAGTAAAATTCGTAATCAAACAGAGAAAATTACTAATTCCCGTATTCGTAGCGACGAATACGCTCGTTCTCTCAGGAGAATCACCTATAGTGGTGTCATCGACCCAAAATGTAACTGTGCAAACGGTTCTCTCTCTTTTAGTTACCACATTGTTTGTGAAATTTCACGTACAGTAGTCACTCGATTATTCGTGTTAATTAGTAGTCATGAATACTCTAATAAGAGAATTTTGAGAAGAGGGAACACGTAATCCTTTGATATTGATTTGCTCATACCTCAAAAAGAGAAGATTAATATTATGTTTATATACACTCGAACCCTTATAAGACAATAATTTTGCTTACTCTCTTCAGCTTCGTCGAAACCTCTGTAAGTCGAAATAAAACTTACTTTAACTCGAATTATTTGCCCCATATCAAGATGTATTCGTTTAAACAAATTCGATCATAACCCACTAACAGCTTTCTGAACCCAACGCACAACGAATCACAAAACGACATGAAATCTTCGCATAAAATTTTTCACGAATTTGCAAAGTTCAATTTACATTTCGTATCTCGCATCGTGTGCTAAATCACTCATCGAAAAGCGAGAAGCAAAAGTGCCAATAACCTAAATTTACGAGGCAGCCGTGGCTGCAGAAGGGCGTAACACTTCACTCGTGACTCGAATCCTCCAGCTAGCTGAATTATCTATCTTCGACATAACCCTTGCGAGCGATCAGGAGCGATATTCCTCGAGCGCGAGGCAGCCATGCGGAGCGGACATTTTCTTTCTAGGCTATACGAGAGCCAAGAGCGTTACTTCTGTCGACTCTGCACCAAGGGGAATATTGTCGCTGTCAGCGAATATGTTTTATAGCAGCATCGCGCCAGGATGCGGCTCTAGCAGGTACACTGGCCGTGAGATAGATTGAGCGAGGAGAAAAACGACCAAGAGAGAGGGAGAGAGAGAGAGAAGAGGAAAAGAGGAAGAGCAGGAGAGAAGAAGAAAAAAGACGCCGTATACCATCGTGCTAGGTGGGTATTGGATTTGTAATAGGGGCCATACGGGCTATAGGCGCACCACTCTTCCACCCCCTACCTTCCAACCCTCCAGCCCACCCTATGTCGAAATTGCGAACCATTTTCTCGGATAGAAGACGTCGCAGCGGCGCAAAGTCTCCTGGCTCGACTGAATGCATTATTCGCACGACAGAGCAAAGGGCTACCGGGTGTCCCGTTCTTACTTCAACCCCTAAGAAACTCTTCTCTCAATGACGATCACAGGGTTGACCGAATACAGAGATGAGAATCTATTCGCGTTTCATATACGGATTGATCACGATTTCGTGAACGATAGTTCACAGTAGGGTAAATATTAGAGTGATACCAGTGGGGGTGGATGTTGGAGAAGTGTTGGAGAAAAATAATCGAATGTAAGTAAATGACTTTGGTTTAAATTTACACGTGGCTATCGGGAAAATTTGTTTGATCGTTCGGGGTTCAAAAAAAAATTAGCGAGGAAAATTATTTTAGAGAATTTGTTTGATAAAGAAATGTATAAAAAATATTATAAAGTTTCGTCATAAATGGTAAATGAAGATATCTTACACTTTGATCTTCTTGAAAAGGGAAATCAAATTTCTAATAATTATTATATCATTAGAGATAATAGAATAACAATAATAGGAAGGGAGTTGAAAAATAGAAAATTTCGTGAACAGAAAGCTCGTAGAATATTAAAATAAAACTAGCTAGTTTAGAAGAAACAAAGAGAAACTGGAATACCTTACTAACATATAGACTTCCATACAATATTCTGCTTGCAAATTGCATAGCTCTGAACCAACGAAACTCATTCCACTGAACACAGAACGCTGAACTATAGCTTATTTGAACTACATCCACGAAAAAGAAAAATACGTTACATGGTGGAATTAATTCCCACAGTAGTTAGATCGTTCGAATTAACTTTTAGCATAGCAAACTGGGTTGATCGACGTTTTTTCAGGAGTACAATCCCAAAGGACCACTTGATTTCTCCATTGCTGCATTAGTTTATATTCTCGTATTTTTTATTACATATATCATATTTTATTATATTCTTATAGAATAATATAAAAATAATAAAACAATAATATAATTATAATATTTTATATTTAGCGTTATATCAATTTTTACATGCAATGTTTAACCTACGATCATACACTAAAACACACCCGGTCGCAGTTTCTATGAAATATTTAATAAATTATTGAGTCTCATCTATTTTAACACAAATACTAAAATTTTTGAAAGATTATCAAGGGAAGCAAATGTAGAACTTACGACACTTCCTACAAAAATTATGTTAGCTAATTTTCTTTCATCTATATTCTTCTACTGAAAAAAAAACATAGACAAATTTTTATTTTAATCAACAGAGAAGAGAGAGAATCTCGTATTGGGATCATTGAATAATAAGATTTGGCACGACAAAACATAAATGATAAAAAAATAGTCATAAACGTCGTTTCGCATGATTACGTGCACGACTACCACGGTTCATTCTAGAGATTTATTTAACCATACTGACCAACGTAGCGTACACAATCGGCCTCGATTATGGTGTACGCAGGGGTGCTGTTCCCGCTCGTAAAATAAAGTGGTCTCGGTTGAAACACTCTGTCCAGAAGATTGAGTCGTTCTGTGTCACGAGAGACCATGATTGTTACAAAACGACTGATCGTTTAAAATTTAGAATTTAAATTTTCGAATGATTTTCATTCCAATATTTGTAGCGAGCGAAGAAATTATTACACGATATATGAAGAGATAGAGTACTATAATGAAAAAAAAAAAGACTTCACAGGTAACTAAAAATTCTACAAATATAATTATGACAAATAATTAATGACAAAAATTTTGTTTAAACTGTAGCCTATCAACCAAAAATCTTTTAAAATATGTACATCTAAAATAAAATATCTGAAATATATAACAGGAAATTATCGAAAAGAAAATGAGAAAAAATTAAAAGTATAAAAAAAATAAAAGTGACATCAGGTGAAAGAAAAACCAACACCTTCAGAATACAAAAATTATCCTCGGAATTTAAATCACGTACTTTTACAAATTTCCATTGGCCCTATGACATAAAAAGACTTGTGTGGTATCTTCTTTATTTGCCATTATGTCATTATAAACGTCGACTATTCCAAGTTAGCAAGTTTTGAAAAAAAAGAAAGAAACGTGTCGAGTTCCATTCTGTTTGCACGTTCCTGGGCGTTTCGAACAAGCCAAGAAAAATATCCGTTGAAACTCTCGACAGCTTACCCTTACCATCTTCAAGAAAGTTTACAATACAGCACTAGTCCATATATAAAGACGATGAGGTCAGTGTACAGCTGACCCGTACGTGGACTGTAAGCAGCCTCTTCATAGCCAGTTCAATAGACACTTGGAAAGACCTAAAGGCCTCACAACTTTCCACCAGCAACGAGTCATCCCCAAAACACATCCCCGCAGACACAGGCAATAGGAATACATTCCTAGACGGAGACTAAAAAAATCTTAACCTTTTCACGATGATTTTCCTCGGCAATATCATAATAATATAATAATCACTCTAGACACAGTAATCTAATGATACCAACTACACAAATATAAAACAAAGAGTTAAGTTAAATCAAGCATTTGCACTTCATTGACCCTTCGTTACAGAGATACTGATAGCCTGCAAGGTGGTATTTCAATACACCTTCACTGAAGATGAAGATAAAAGGTACAAATCAGTAAACAAATTTATTTCAAATAAATAATTATTTCATTTACTTAAATATTTATTTAATAATAATAATTCAATATTTGTGCAATTATGGAATATAAATAATTTATTTAAACGAAAATTTAAAGATACTCTTAATTTGTAATTCTTTTTTCGAAATTAAACTTTTGCTTTCAAAATACTTCCTACCACACGAGTAGGTTAAGGTTGTTGATCAAATAAAAATATTCCCGGAGTGCAAAGGATTAATAATCTGACACTGCTCACGTGAAATATGTTTCATGTTACAAAAGTGAAGACAAACAACTGATCTGAGAGCATAGATGAGAGCATGGTGAGATATGCCATCAGAGATGCAAAAGATTGTCTTGAGACATCTTATCTATACTCCCAATATTCGTAAAAGGGTTAAGAGACTGAGCAAAATTTGAATTACATAGATTTTGTCGTATCGAACAACTCGATCGAGATCATACACTATAATCTACATACTGCAGAAATAGAAAATTATATAAAATTATCAAAATCTTACATCACTATAGAACTCTCTTTCTCGTCGAACAGATATTTATTCAAAGATTAACGATCACATTTGAAGGATTAAAATTGAGCTTTCATCTCATTTGCGACTCGACATACGCCAAAAGATTGACCAAGTTAATCCTTTTGCATAAAATGCAAAACGTAATCGAACTTTTTCTTCATTTTTTTCTGTTAAGCAAAGGAAGGAAAGAAATTACGTATCGGCAAATTAGAAGCTTCGACCATGCTTGGCTCTTCGATTAACTCGATTTCTTAGCGGAAAGATTCCTCCCTCTGGACTGTTCCGAAACAGTCAAAGACGACTGACTCTGAAATTTCGTGCACGTGCTGTGCAAAAGTGTACCTTTTTTCCTCTGCCACGTCTACGATCACTACGTGACCGTAGAAATCTCGTTTCTCCATGAAAAAAGTGCGTTCTACTCTACCGTAAGACCAGAAACTGCGATAGAAAAAGAAACTAATAAGTAAAGGAATTGCTATGTGTTTCGAGGACCGATATTTATAAAAATAATCTGATAATAAACTTATATAAACCTGAATTACTTTAAAAAGACTTTCAGGATTTACTTTTTCGCAAATTTTTAAATTTCTTTTACTTTTTTGGCAAGTTATTCAAAGTCAATTTATAAGAATCATAAAAATTGACAAAGGTGTATAAACTGTATCGCAAACTAAAGTGATTAACTCCATCTTTCGAGCCTTTTTTAATTTTTGTGCCACAAATCTCGATCGATACCTAAATTTTTATATTTAATATAAATTTCTATTTTTCACTTTCGTGGCTTTAATTGATTTAAAAACCCCTCACCACTAATAATATTAATTCATAAACTACGAATTTAATTTATCAAAAATTGTACAAATAACACGTTTATATTATTTCATAATTTCCGATTTTTGCTACTTTTACGAAAGTATTCTAGAGATAGTAATTTTTTTCCAATATTTTTGTCATCTGCTTTGTATCGTACAGTAAGAACCTTCCCCTGTAAAATCAAATTTGATTTATAATCGAACGATTTCTTTTTCGCCGAGATATACCGCTTTGAAGTTACCCGAGAAACATAGAAAATCATAGTGTGCTATCATTTTGTCGCGTACTGTAAATACACGTTACGTCTGGCGTAATGTCACATTTTAATAATCTCCTTGTAATACGTTTTCGCTATACAGTTTAAATCGCTTGAAAGTTCGAGAATAGCAGCACTTCTGGCAATAAACGTCCGGCATAAAACTCTGTTGATCTACTGGAAAAGTTAGGAAAGGGCGGTGCTCGAAACGAAAGGGTAACGACAGCTTTAAAATGTCCCTTATTTCGAAGGGATGTAAGCAAGTTGTTAAAAAAACGCGCGCCTTATATAAAGTTGGTATATTGCTAGGGTACACGGCTAACTGACCAACCAGCGTCCCTTAAAAACGTCGTTGATTTACGTTTACTGTTAATTTATACCATTTTGCGCGGTGATTATGAAAATGAGAGGACGCATTACCTAACTTTCTTAATTACTTTCCCT
>NW_016908770.1:280490-304286 GCF_001483705.2 Eufriesea mexicana | reverse complement strand
TTTCCCTACCTGTGAAAGAGCGTTACGCGAACAGAAGGCTTTGCAATAATTTATTGTAATTGCCCGTGTGCTCGCATTTTAAAGAATTTCTAATATGCCCGTTTAATGAATCCCTCCGCCGAGTTTCGTGACCCCAACGCCTTAATTTCCAAGATTCTAAAAATGTCAAGAACACGAACAGTACTATTGAATGATTCAAGAATATGGAAAATTGTAACATGTATGCGGTCATCTTGGAAACCGCCCTTCGCTTTAATGTTATTTTCCTCGTTGAGATTAGAGTTCAACAGTGATGTCGATGAAGATTCCAACTATCAAGGACTGAATAACTATATATATATATATAGTATATGGCATAACAAAAGATACACGTAGATGCAACTTCAGGAATAATAGACAATAAATTCTTTATTTTTATTTGAAAGATAATAAATAAATAATGTGTAATGACATTATGTACTTAATGTAGCGTTAATGGCTTACTGGGAAAGCAAGTTTCTACCGTGAGATCCGTGCAAGAATCTAAGATGGAGTCGAGGAATGTAACGTAAAATCAGCTCGTAGATACATGAAAATAGGTTAAAGTTCTGAGCAAGTTCGAGATTAGTTCTAAGCAAGAACTCGTTGAACCCTGACAAGACTCGAGTTTCAGTTTAATCAGCATTAGACTCAAGCTGATTCGGAACAAGATCCAGATAAGATTAAAGCTGGAGCTTTATAAATCCTAACAGAAGCCAGGTGAACTTACAAGACGTTGATAAATCTAGGTAAAAAGAATAAACGTGATACAAAATATATATTTTATGTAAAACAATACGAACATTTTATAAAAGTTTCGTTTCATCAAATTTCCTCACTAACTCTATAGTCGCGAATAACTCTCACGTGAAATTTGTTATAAAAATTTATTTCGATACTTGTATCAAAAATTAATAAAATATGATTATTCCTACGTACGTAGACTAATAAAAAGATATAAATTTATATAATATAAAGATTTCATTTTAGTCTTACATCGTTCCTAATAAAAATTCATAGTCCGTGCTAACGATCAATCCGCGAAAAGTTTCTTCATCGTACCTACTAAACGCAAACGAAAAGGATAAAAAATAAACCTACATTTTTTAATTTTATCATTTTCGAGATACCTCGAACTTAATACTGAACATCCTAATAACATTTACCTCAAGATAACAAAAAAAATACTCTGAAAATAATATCCAATAAAAATTCTCATCAAGACGGAATCAAATAAGAAAATTCTATGATAAAATTTAAAAAAAACGCTCAGATGATTCTAATAATAATTTCATTTTAGACGAAATATCCAATGGAACTATTCAATTTGTAAATAAGAAGAAATTACGATACAGTTTAAGATTACTAATATAGATACTGATATAGAATATAAATTAAACTAATCTTCTCAAACCTATCTTTAAATTAAATATTTAAATAAATAAATATCCCAAAATAGTCTTTTAAACGATAATACTGCCGAAAACAGCAGATAATAAATATACTGCAAATTTTAAACAGGTAGCTACGTGAACTTCTACATATTTAGAGAATAATGAACTAAATTTTATTTCGAGTCAATATAATGACTTTCCAGCTCTTTATGGGCTGAATCGACAATTTCTTTTGCAGAATTATTCTCAATTGGTTTCTTCTAGAACCCAGAAAGGGAAAGCATTTCTTCTTCCCGTTCCAAGTAGTGGAAACCTTTATGTATGGATGGCAACTTGGGATAGAGAGGGTGGAGAGTGATGTTTGGAGGAAAAAATGCGTGGGACGGAAGAGGAAGTCGATTTTCTGAAGCGTATGCTAAGCACGTAAGCGTTGTTTATCGCAGAAAATGCTGCCGGTTGTCTTCAGGTTCGAATTGTTTCGAAGGAAAATAGGAATGGGTGTTATACTCCCGGACACCGGATATACAGAGAGCGAGGGCTTGATTATGCGCAACACGTATTCTCAAACACAATCCTGCGACACTCGTAACGCAGGTGGAATTCAAGGCTTCCTCCAGGCAGATAACCGAATTAATTAAGTCTCCTGCAAATGAGGAGATACCCATGTAACAAAGGTGAATTAACACTAATTCACGTTCGTACGTGTGACTACCATCTATGCACGACGAGGACCATACGTTGCCTCTGCAAGCCGGAAAAACGATGGAGAATAAATTTCAGGATGAGTATTCGGGAAAATGTAAAATTCTCGATGATTCAACGAGGAACTATTCAGGTTCTACGAAGATTAATCATCACCACCATTACTCCGTGATTCTACATCTTCGTGGCGGTGAAGATCTGTTAATCTCTTGCACTATGATTTAATTATGAGAAACTGAGTATTTCAAAATTATTTCTTATTAATTAGCCACTATATACTTATTTTATCCACAATAAAATTATGCAAAATATTGCGCATATTAAAGTATGTTCAATATAATTGTAGTCTAGTGCGATTATAATTCACCTTTATGAGGTTTAGCATGAAAAATTCTCGACGAATTAGATCCGTTATTGAAATTATGCACAAAATTGTTATTAAGTGTAATGTTCAAGATGAAATTTTTTTTAATTGCATCGTATTTTACTCGTCAAAGAAAAAGAAAATGTCTGAAAAAGACTATACGTCGAAAATACAGCATTCTCTCAAAAAATGAATCGCAAATATTTTGACTTATTGCACGCAGACGTATCAGGAGATACTTTTCCAGTGGCAAGTAATTTACTCAGCGACATTTTAAAAATATTTCAGCAATTTTTATTTGGTGCAGATTTATTTGAAACGTAATTTTTTTAGATAATGATGCAATTTAAAAAGCGCAGTATTATTTGTAAATAAAACGGTGGCCTACAGTAAAATATTTACCATTCAAATTTACCTTCCATGTCAAATTCTATCAATTGTGTGATTAGTGCACAATTATTCAATAAATTTCATCAATAGTAGAGTAAAATAATGTAAAAATGATTATACAAACTCTGAAACTGAAATGAATAATTGAAAATGATAGAAATGAAAGTAGAGTATTGAAACAGAATTACAAGATTCGGATACTAAATTGAAGAATCTACAACGAACGGACATTTTTTTTATCATAATTTTACAAATAAAGAGACTTTTTGTTTAAAACAGTATTTATCAAATATGTAATATTAATGATAAAACAATAACAGTTGAGAAATGTATTTTCATGAATAAAAAGAAAAAGGTGAAATAATCTATTACCCAAATATTTAAAAATAAGATGTAAAATTGCGATAATTTTCCTAATATAAAACACTATAATGTATAAATGGATAATCAAGGAGTGACGAAAAATTACTAATAATGAAATTGAAAATTTGTTAATGTTAAAAAAACTATATATACATATATTATCAAAACACATAAACATGGTTTAACATAAATTTTCATATTTATATTATATTTTCGATTTAATATCAAGGTATATCATATAAATCTATAATATTAGCAAAATTTTTGGAGAAAATAAATGGAGAAAATAAAATTACTTTAAAAATGCAAGACATCGTAAAAAGTAAATTCATAATTAAAGAATGAAAGAAATATTTAAAGTAATTATAAACAGAAATGAAAAATACAAAACCACAATTTAAATAATAATATCGATTTTCTCAAAAATTATATTCAAATTGAAACATATACCTTTTAAAGCATTTCCATTTTTCTCTAATCTTACGGATGATAATTTATGTAATATCTAATGAAACGCGATAAAAAACAATTCAGTACAAAGTGAGAAATAAACTTTTCAAATCACGATTTACTTAAATTTAATAATATCATAATCAGTATCATATTATTATGAAATAAAGTTACTCTGTAAATCTGTTATAAAAACTAATTATTAAAAATTGATACTCATTATTTATGTTCTACACAACTTAATTTAAAAATATAACATATCTCCAATAATCACACTACATAAAGTACACTAGTAATAAGTAAAAAAATATATACCGAATTAAAATATCAATATATTGTATTTTTAATTTCCTTTATTTTACCGAAATTATTATACAAAAAACAATAGATTTACTAATATATTATAGTGCAAGTAATGTATTTTCAAAAGTTAAGAAAAACTTAGATTAACCAAGAAGCCACAGCTGTGATATATAAATGGAATTAATAATAATAACGTTACTCAATAAATCGCAATTAACTTCGCCAGTTAATATTAAATTTATTTCGTTTAATATTTAACAACATTTTTACTTCCAAATCAATGCAATTTTTAGTTTATATATTTCAAAATACACTTACGTTCATAAAATATTTGCTAAATACTATGTTAAACTTGTATATATAAGGTAAAAAGGAAATGTATAGAAAATAAATATTTATTACTTACCTGCAAACTTGGATGGCATCCTAATTCCAATAACGTACGCACTACACCAGCATGTCCTTTATTAACCGCGATATGGAGGGCAGTTTGGCGTCTTTTATTTCTAGCATTCAAATCAGCTCCAGCACCAGCTAATAAAGCCATTACTCCTGGTTCATCGCCAAATGCTGCATGGTGCACTGCTCTATCTCCATCTTTATCCTAAATATATTATACATTATATATTTTTCATGTGCTTGATTAATTATTCTTAAATAAATAAGTTTTAAATTATAATTTCAAATATATGCATTATATAAATAGATTAATAGTATTTATATACTTATATTATTTTTAAAAATGAATTATAAACGATACCTCAATTTCAACGTCTGCTTTATAACGGAGAAGAATTTTAATAACTTCCAAATGACCATTTTGACTTGCAGCTTGTAAAGCAGTATGACCGGCAAATACACCATTCACATCAGCCTCTGGTCTTTTTAAACATTCTTCGCATTTAGCAGCATCGCCATTCGCAGCAGTTTTCACTAGTTCTTCGTTAACATCACTCGAAACATGTGTCTCAAATAATTTTTTCAATAACGCTGATAAACGTTCTAAAGAATTATATTCACAAATATAAATTTTCTTTTAATTATATAAACATAAACAAAATAAATATATTCTGATATTGAATTATTATTTTTCTCAAGTACACATACCCCCACTACTATTTCCTGGAACACTACCATCACTGCTTGCAACTTTGGTAACTGCTTGAGGATTATATGTCCAAGAGGTACTACAAACTTCTACTTTCAAATCTCCATCATGATATATTTGCAAAACTCTACCAATCTTTCCCATTGTCTATAAGAATTAATTTATTGTAATACATTTTATAACAATATGTTTAAATGTATTTAAAATTAATTTATATTTTTATAAAATTATAATTCATACCGGTGCCATTGCTTCAGCCCATTCTCCGTGACCACGTTGAAGTAATTTTATTTTCTCTATATCATTACATATTTGAACCAAATCACCAACCGCAAACGTTTGGCTATCGGAACTTGAATTAGTAACTGGTACTGGTATTTGTACTTTTGTTAATACAGCTGGATTGAAAGTCCATCGATTACCACTTGGATAGGACACAACAATATCATGATCTTCATCAATACCAACAACAGTTCCTGTGGTGCCAAGACATTCAAACATACCATCTGTCCACCCACCATGCCCATGTTGTAATGACTGTACAATTTCTAATTCCAAATCAACATTAACCTACAAAACAGACAGCTTTATTTACTGTTTTTATTCTTATGTCTATAATTGATTATAGTCACGGCATAAAAATTGTATACATGAATTGCCTTTAAACAATTTTAATGATAACCTGATCTCCAATTTGTAATCCATGTGGCCCAGTACGACCTGGACCTTGCTCTCCTAATAATGGCAGGTGATCTCTATAAACTGTTTGGCCTTTAGCATCATTAACAACTTTTAAATCCGCCTAAAACAAAATAAACATTCATTTCTTAAATATATTCTTAATATTTCAAATATTGTATATATTATTTTTTAAATAAGTCAATAAATATATATTGAATATATGTTATTAAATATTATAATTAAAGACTTTCCTTACAACATACACACATAGCATGCAACATATATAATAACATGTAATTTGTAATATATGTCATATATTGAGGTTCAATACTTTTTTATAAAAATAATGTTTTAAACTAACCATTCCTTCAAAACCAACACGATATAAATTTTTGGCACCATTATCCCATATAACATAAGCTGCTGAACGTGGGCTGGCTGCAGACCAATCTTGAACTTCATTAACTTTTCCCCTTCGACCATTTCCACCATCTTGATCTTCCCATTGCCAATCAACACCTCTTACAACTCTTGCACCAGGAAATATACCACGAATAGCAATCTGATATTATAAATAAAAGATAAAAAGATAAATTATGTATTATTACAACTTAATATTTACAATCATTAATTTATACCTTTTTACTTTTACGTCTTGGCTCTAATAATACCCTTTCGCTTCCTGGTGTTGCTATACGATAAAATCTATGTCTTAGATGATGCTTGTCTCCATGATAACAAATAGAACACAAATCATAATTTCCACATTCCGCACATTTCCAACGAATTCCAAAAATTGGTTGTTGTCTACATGTATCACACATTGTTCCATCATGTTTTACACCTGTTGGAGCTGAATCCAAAATTCGAAGATCAAATGCACCAGAACAACGATAATTAGCTGCTGTACCATTATCCCAAACAACAACAACTTCTTCTGGAGACTCAAAGTTTCTAACAGTTCCTACATGACCTTCTCCTCCATCCTATTACATAGAAAAATCATATTTAAATCATTTTTATTACATATAAACATTCATAAACTGTATAACATAAAGAACTAATAAGACATAATATATACAGATAAATTGATCACTCATATATTAAAAAAATTTAAGTTCATAACTTTCAAAATTATTAAAACATAAACAAAACAGCTATTATTATTCAAAGTATATAAAAATCAATTATGACGAAAAAAAATAATGTATACAAAACAAACTGTCACAAAACATGAAAACTAAATATACAATTTTATATATAAAATAATTGCATAAACTATTATAACAATATAAAAGCATTCGAATTTATATTATAAGATATATGAAACGTAAACAAATCCCTTCTAGCAATAAATTAAACAAATAATAGACTGTAATAACCTTAACAAACACGTATAAGTTCATTTTTAATACTATAAAAAAGTGAAACTATATATTATGTAAAAATAAAATAGAAAAATGTGAATTCTATCATTAAGATAACAGAATTTACAAATATAATATATCATTCTAATAAAAAACTATGTTAAAATTAGTTAACCTTTTTACTAACCTGTTTACCCCATTTCCATTCGGGTCCACGGATGACCCGAGCTCCGACACCTTCCATCATAAATCGCGTTGTACGAGTACCGGTACTCGCACCAGCCTCCATAATTCATTGGCAACAAAATTTCAACTAATAACAAGAAAAAATTAAAGAACGCGATACTCTTACCATGCACTAACACTGAAAAATGCCGCCATCTTAAACTAATGTCAAAACATGTAATACCAACCTTTGATAATGCAATTTATCTGTACATCTTGTTCATCAAATCTTAAAAACACATATGTTATAATATTTTATATACTTCCATATAATAATATGTATATAATCTTTCATTTCGGTGAAGCAAATGTTTCACCTGTAAATCCCTTGTACTATTCAATTAATTATATTTAGTATAACAAAAATCGAGATCTAGAGACATTCATGAATTTTCATATGTCACTAAATTCAATTTCATTTAAAAAATTGGATAGCATTTATGTTTACAATTTTATAGCTATATTTTATTTGTTTAAAGTTTATTATTAAATTTTTTGCTATATACTTAATTATTTCTATAAATGAAAAACGTGCTTATATTTTTAATAATAATTTTTTAAATATTTTAATAAGGAAAAATATATTATATCGAACAAAAAAATTGTTCATAAATTTAAATTAAATTTTAATTTTCAAAATAGTTAAATATTCTCTAAGACAAATTAATATAATTCACATAAAAATTGTGAGATTCTTATACTTTTTTTAATGAGAACAAATTTTCTACATAAAATATATTTTCAAAGATAAACTTTTTTTTTATATATTAAGTACAAAGAGTAAGACAATTTTTTATGAGTAAATTTAACAGATTATTATTATTCGTAAAAACGAATATTATAAACATCAGTATACATAAACTACAATTAATGTAAAACGATGTCAATAACCCTCACAAACTAATAGTATCATATATAAATGCAAAACAGGAAACAAAAAATTATTTGGCTTAAATATATTTTATATTGTTATGTTTGAAGGACGAAGTTGTTACTGATTAATTATTTTTGGCACAGTAAATGTTATTATAATAGAATATGAAAGTTATGTTTTCAAATATAACAATAAAAAAATAATTAAAAAATTTACACAAAAAGAGTATTTAAAACAAGAAGTTTAGTAAAATTCCAATAATTATATTATTGATACATAATACTTCTATTTCTCATTGTTTAAATCTGCCTAAATGTTGAGATATTAATTTCAGTTTTTGTAAATCATTTACTGGCATTTATACTGTCAACATTTTCAGTTAATCGTTAGTACTTATTTTTTTAAATTCATAACTTTAAACGATAAATAAATCAATGTTAATACAAAGAGGAATAATGTATAATTAAATTATTTTCTTATTGAACATTCTTTCATGTAAATGAAATTGATTTTTGGAAGATATTTAAAATAAAGATATTGTTTATCAGTATATAAGTATTAGCTATTTACATTTGGTGTTTCATGTGTTACTGTATTGCGTATTTATATGCTTATCATATATCCTTATATGTATTAAATTATCGATATTACAAAGTCATTACATGCAGAATGTATACACTCCGCTGAGAAACATCGATGTACATTCACACGAGTCGCGAGTATCCATGATGTATTTTACAGTTTAATAAGGAGTTCAACAAAGTAATTATGATATTAATCCTCTAATAACATAAAATTGAAGATATCAGTATATAAGTAGTTAATTTTTAATATACACTTGTAATTTGTTACAATATTTTAGATTATTTTACAGATGGATACTTTTACAAATTATATCTCATATAATAATTTTATTGTGCTTTTTTTACTTTGGCAAAATAGTTTAATATTTCGGTGTATGTTAATTAACTATACAAACATGTTTTTACTTATATTTTTATGAAACATGACCAATTTTTATGAAAATTACTACTAAAATTGTTAAGTAATATTTACATATAGCAAATTAATTAAAATAAATATTTCATTTTGTCATCTACTATCTTATTATTGTACTTTAATTTATAAATTGAAACTGCATGTAAATAAAATAAACTACTTTCATCCTGATGTCTTCAATTCCTGATAATAAATCTCTCTAACTTTCTCCTCGAACATTATCTTACACACACATATACACAATTATACGTGTGTCTATACATATACATGTTTACATGCATATGTTGAAAATTTGTTTAATTAAATTAAATGTAAAGTTTAGATAAGATTTTGCTCTGAAAATATTTGATAAGTTTGCAGATACATTTTCTATAGTCATTATTTTATATATAATGAATGCTATCAAAGGATCGTTTCGCTATTGAGTAATGCAATGAATATGACTGTAATGAATGAGAATAGGACTCATAAAATACGGACACTTCAGTTTACATCAGTATTATGTCAGGATCCTTAAAATTTCTTCTCCAATTCCTGACAATAATGTATTATTGTCACCTTTACCTTCAATTACCAGATTGCCTGATGATTTCTATAAGAATATTTTATTTTTATTATTTTAATTTATTTATATAAAATTTTCTATTAATATTGAATATTAAAAAATAAAATATATTTTACTTACATCATACTTTAATAAAAGGCACACGTGATGTCCTTTCAAGGAGTGTCCATATAAAGACGCAGTATCATTAATTTGTTCCACAAGAGTAAGATTACACTTACAACAAATTAAATTTAAAATAACATCAAAATCTTGAGAAAGGGCAACTTCTTTCCTAACTTTATATACAAGTTGACCACTTTTAAGTAATTCTGTTAGTATATCCTTATGTGAAAGATGACCAACCATGAACTTACTACACGTTAAATGCATAGTAAAATCAAGTTTCTCTTGTAATGTACTTTCCTTACTTTCTAACATGTATGTAAGCGTGCCTCTCAACCTCTGAGCAAATGTTACATCTGAAATTAAAACAGTAAACTGTGTTTCTTTACTGATTTGTGGAGGCAGTTGAAATGGCAGTTTTATACCAAATTCATCTCCGATCTAAAAAAAAATTACATTTATCAAAACTAACTCTTTGTTTTATTATTATATAAGTTAAATAAAACGCATAAGAAAAAATAGCTATCAAAATAAAAAAGTAATAAACTGAAATATAAAATTACAGTATCTTTCTTTCCTTTAAAATTTGCATAATGACTTACATTTCTCAGTAATCTCAATGATGATGTGTCGGGAATATCTAAAACTAATTCCTTTACAAGTTTTTGACAATTATTTGTAATGAGTATTGATGCAATTAGTTTATCTGACTCCTGAGGAATTTGTTTTAATTCATATGTTAAGGATAGCACTTTATTTTTAGCTAATTCTTCATATGAAGTAAATACTTCCAAAATTGTATTATCTTCAGAATTTGTAAAATTATATTTTAGATCTGGTAATATTTCTTTAGACGGTGTTGAGATTCCAGCTGTTTCTTCATAATCTGAAGACTTTTTTACAGATTCCTTTTTACTTTTAGACTTTTTTGATTTTCGATGCTTCGAGTCCTCATCCGTTTTTTTATGCTTTTCTTGATTTTTTGATTTTTTGCGTTTAGCATCTTTCCATTCTGATTCCTTCTCACCGAAAACTTCAGTGTATTCATTTGCAACAGGTGAGTGTATTTTTTCTAAGGTGTTATTTTCCAACCACATATCAGTAAGTTCTAACTGATTGTCATAATGTTTTTCTTTAACTTCCCTAATTTTTTTTTTAGATTTTTTATGTCCCTAAACAAAATGTAATAAAACAATACTTAATTCTAAACTAATAATTTCTTTATTAAAAATAATTTGTATTTAATATTTAGAAATTTTTTAAACAAACAGAAAATATTACTTTTTCCTTCTTCTTTCCTTTAGTTTCTTGAACCAAATTATTTTCAATAACTCTATGTTCTAAAACAGGTAACTTTTCGTCATCCCTTAAAGGCAGATCTAAATCTATATTTAAAGCTCTATGTGGGTCATTTACATCCACTTGATCATAGTCATCACTATCACTTAGTTCTGCACCTGGTGGTAATTCACCTACCCCAGTATTTACCATTTGAATAGGATAAATGTCATCCTGTTCATCTTCTGAAGCAGGCTGCTTACCTAAAGATTTTTATGTTTACAGTTTAACATTATATAATTATCATGAGCATACATACAAAATTTGAACACACTTTTCTTAGATTTCTTCTTTTTCTTGCCATGTATTTTATATCTTTTATGATTATTTATTATTTTTAATGAAACTGGTATCTCTAACTCTGCTACAGGAATGTTTTCAAACTCCTCGTAAATACTTGATGAATTATGATATGATGTGGAATTTTTGAATGTGCCTTTTAGGTAATGTGGATTATTCTGCTGTTCTAATTTTCTAGCTTCACGACGCTTCTGAAGTTCTTCTGCTGATGGTTCATTGAATTCTCGTTTAGAATAAGAATCGTTCATTTTCTCTGTTTTAATGAAAATATCATTCATATCTAAGTCTTCTGAATCTGAACTTTCTGATGGTGGATCGTTGATCCATGAATCTAAATCCAGATCTTCAGGAATTGGTACCTAAATGAACACAAGATAATATATGAATAATTTTATAATACATTTTCATTACTAATTCATAAATTCATAAATTCATAAATGAAAGAAAAAACGTATGAAAAAAATGCAGGAAACTATAAGATTTTTTTTATGAAATGTATCTTTCTACAAAAATAAAAAGAATTTGTAATAAAAAATTATACAAAAACATGTATAAATAGTTATTACCTTTCTTTGTGCTTTTGGAGCAACAGGATTAAGCTCTCCTTCAAATGTTTCCATTAATTCTTGTGCTAAACCAGGATTTTCTTTCAAACATTCAAGTAAAACCAATACAGAACTAGACCTTTCTTGAACTTCTAAGTCTCCACTGCACACAAAAGCTGCTATTTTATCTTTCAATGTGAAAATCTATAAAATATAAGAAAAATTTTAAAATAATTCTAAATTAAGCATACAACATTTTATATAGTAATATTAATAATACAACATTTAATATATTAACATTATATTAACATTAGTTAAAAAAAATTAATTTATTTGATATAAATGATATATGTATAAAAAATGATATAATGACATACAAATATACGATATAAAATTTACATACAAATCAAGTTTTTATCCCATAAAAATTACAATAAAAATATTATATAACACATTTTACATACCTGTTCCATAGTCTCTGTATCTCCATCTTTCTCAGCCTTACATAATGTTGTTGTTGCAAGTTTTAGAATGTTATGAACATAAACAGCCTGAATATGTCCTGGTAAACTAGAAGCTTGTGACCGCAACATAGATTGTAATGTTGCTATAGGATCTTCTAGTTCACTATTAATATAAAATATTAATACAATATATTAATTACACTTTAATAAGAAATTAATATAAATCAAAAAGAATACCTGGAGAATTCTCCACAAATCCATGCAGCAGCATATAAAACTTCAGACATTGTTGCTCGTGGTTGACCTGTTAAAAGGTATGAATTTTCTAGCAATAAGGCACATTGTTGCACTGCATATTTTCTTATAGCTTGTACACGAATTGCTACATCAAGTAATTGAGTTGCTACTAATGGTCCATGTTTAGTACCTTCCATTCGGGTAAGTTCAACCAATACAGATATGTACCTACAAATGTAGATGAATATTATACAAATAGAAATAAAATGTTTTTTAATAAGTATAGTCATAATGATTTATTTACCATTCAAAATAAGTAACAAATTGGTAATTATTCTGTGAACAAATCTGAATAATTTTTGAGAGTAATTCATCTCTATATGCAGTGCCTTCAGCTTTGTCCATATGAACCATTAGTTTTTTAACTATTTCCATTAAATTTTTCTTTGACACCATACCATATAGTAAATCCAAGGCACGCAATCTTATACTTTCATCTTTATCATCCAAGCATTGCATTATAAGATCTTTATGAGCTTGCACACTTTTTGGATGAGTTTTCAAAATTTTCGACATTGCTAACAGTCCCAAATATTTTAAATTTTGATCAGAATCTTCTATCAGTATCCTCAATTTTTGAACACATAACTGTATTGAATCAGAATGATTTGGCATACCAGATGAAATTGAAATTAATACAGCTATTACTGTATTTATACATTCATATAGCAGGGACATGGCTGATGTACTAAAAATTGGTAATATTACATAATTAATATCAAGTTATGCACAATTACAATATTTTATAACAATTATGTGACTAATTAATCATTTAAAAACTTAAATAGCAAAATACAATAAATTGTGTGATATAATTTATCCTCTAATACTCAAATTTATTTAATAACAAAACGTAAATATAAAAAATTAAAGGAAAATAAATATCTAAATAAATTTTCCACATTAATAGCAGTAAAGAATTAAACTATTTTGTAAGCAGTGAACAAACCTGCAAATAAAATGTATTGGTTTACTTATAGACAAAAATACATGAAATACCTGTGTATCAAATTTGTAAGGGGTTCTATTAATTTTTTGCCAAGCCTAGGTTCTAGAGGTGTCAATGCGCCAAACTGGAAATATAATTGTAATCTAAGAAATATTATGGTATTTAGCACATAAACATTTCTAAATATAGTTTACACTTGAAAACATGTAATGTAATCATTCATGGATACATATTAAAAAATAAACACAAGCTACTAATGCATACTACAACTAATATCTATAATTTACTATATTGGTAACAAAAAATAATCAACTAATATGAAAACCTTGAAATCAGGTCAATTAGAGGTTGAGTAAGTCGCCGACCCATTTTCGGCTCAATCAGTGTTATAGTGGAGAACTGAGCATGTGAAACAAGACCAATATTATTTGGCTCATGTTAAATATATGTGTATCCATACATACATGTATACATACAAATATTCATTAATTATAACAATGAGCCTACATTTCCATTAATCTGTTTCACTTCGTTATTATAAAACTAAAAACTGGTATTCACTTACCAGTTTAATAATTTTTATTAACATCCAATTATTGGTAGATGTTGTCATAAGTTTGAAAAACACTGGTGCTAAACTTAAGTAGTTCTTGGGATTTTTTCTTGCCAATTCACAAACTACATTAACAGCAGCACTTTGTACACCACTATCTGGATCCTCCAATTTTTCTTTTAATCTAGGAAAAGCAGGCCGTAAGGCCTCTGGAAACCGCAAGAAAACTTTGTACATCATAAGTACAGCTTTCTTACGTAAATATGGCTTTGTAGATGTTAATAATGTCATTATGTCATTAACTAAATCACGTGCAAGATCTGAGCTTATAAAGCAGGAAAGACCACTCAGAGCCAAACCAGCATCATATTGATTTTGACTGTTTAAATCTTTACGTATCATATTGGTAGTTAACATCAAAAGCTGTAATAAAACATACAAACAATTTGCATTCATTAAAATGAATTTAATTATTCTACAGTAATTTATAATCTTTAGAAACCTGACAAATCTTCTTTACTTACTATTTGATTACATGTTGTAATAAAATTTGTAAAATAATTATGCTATTTACTTGCACACCTCATAGATACTCATGTAATATTAGTTTTATATATTGAAATTATAAAATATCCATCATAATATAATAACACTGGCAAAACAATTATTAATGTGATAAATATACACCATAAAAATGAATCCTTTTCATGTACTTTTTCTTTCCACAAAAAGTTATAGAAAAATAGTTTTGCAAATAGAAATTTATGTTCTTTTATTGTATTTAGTAGAGTATATAGAATATTTATCAGATTTCTTTGAAACTTAAATTTTATTTCAATTATCAAATAATATCTGTATCTATATCATACTTCTGTATCTGCATGAAAACTTTGACTTGCCGCCAAATATCCAATTCGTTTATATGTAAATTTTGCAGACGACATCACTTCAATTATATTGAAACCAGCCCAACTAATATCATATCCTAACATTTGTAGCTAAATAAACACAAACATATTATATAAATAATATTGAGAACATATTGCTTATATATTATATAAATATAAAACTTACATATGTTAGCTTTGCTACAGCATTTGCTTTGACTGCAACATTATCTTGTCGTAACTCTTGTTTAATTTCTTCTATACATTGTGCAATATATTTTGCCTACAACAATATAAAATATTACATCAAAAATAATTTTTTATTATTAATTCCAACAAGGTTATGTCATAGTAATAAATGTTTTAAAATAATACACAAAATGCAATAACATATTTACCTCATTTTCTTTATTGTTTCTAATTCCTCGTACTAAATCGGTCAAATTTTTATCGAACATACGTTCAAAATTTCCTTTTACTTTACGTAGAGCCATAATGGCATTAAAAAATAAAGGGTATATTTCCAATATCGCTTAAAATCTTTCTTCCTACATCCGTCTAATATTCCGACTTAATCGGATAACTTGCATCGATTGCATTACCGTATGTTAGAAACCTTAAACTTCAATCACAGTCTTACATTTACATTTTTTGACAGATCGGCGGATAAGAAAGTCCCACGACGATCAAACCTAAGAATTATCACAAATAGACAAACCACTCGACAATTCATTCATCGTATATAAAATTTTGTAAACTTAAAATTCCTAAATTTTGTAGAATTGTAGATATGCTAGTTACAAGTAGTTTATTTCGATTGGTTATTTAATACAAAAATATAAAATGCATTAAGCTAAAATGATTGTATACTTATGTCGAGTTTAGAATAAGCAGACGTTTGTTTAAATTTAATGAAAATTAAATAAAAATAATCTTACTTATTGTTTAAAAACTATCTTATTAATAATGCATAAACATATAAATTCGTTCATAGTATTTTGCATATTACGACTAATATTGAATTTGTAATATACAGTCAGTTTTTAACATTACTGATGCATAAAATATTGAAATTATTTCAAATCTAATTATAAATATAAATTATAAAGGTATAATATTTCTCAATAAATATTGTATTATACTGCTTACTACAAATTATATTTAACTTTATGTCATACTGTTGCATCCTATTTCATGAAATAAGTACTACCAATTATCGAGGCATACGTCCATGTGTATATAGCCTTTCTTTGTATTGACCCATCCAACAGTCCCCTAAGTTCTCTAGACTCCTCACTTCGTGCGTTCATTTCAGATTGCTCTCAACTTTGGTAGTACGTCTTTACGAATATATAGGGAAGCCATTGAACAAAGAAATAGAGAAGTGTTAGATTTTTTCGTAGAATAATACCGTAGAAACAAATGATATATAACTAACAACGAAACGCGTGACATTACTCTTTAAATCACGGTAAAAATTTTATGAGAATTGTGTATTGTACGAAATTTAAGAAATACAGATTTTTCAAAGAAGCTCCAATGTATTCATCTGGGCATCACTGCTAAAGCATTGTCTCAACATCGTGGCATGTTTTCGCGGTGTACAAAAGATCCGAAGGTTGAGAACCTCTCATTTTTGTATGTTAATCTTTTTTCATTTATTTTAAAAAATAAGTTTTTTGAAATAAAATGTTTACATCTTGTATGTATATTCCACTTTTTTTTTTTTTTTTATTACATATACGTTACTAAGTATACTGACGCATTTCAACACGTACTTTGTTACAATGTTTTTGAATTTTTGTAACTTTATAATGAATTTGTATTCCTTTTTATCAGTAACATATTGAATACAATATTATTATCTATACATTAAATAAAATTTTTAAACCAACACTATATACATTTAAATTTAGGTTTTATAAAAACTCAATGTTTATGTCATAAAATGTTTTTTTCTAATTGAAGAATAATATAAAGTAGAATAATAAATGATATACAAATTTTTCATAAAACATATACATTTGTATTGAAATTATCATATAATATTTGTGTGAATTCTTTACAGGAATTGTATTATAGATAAATTGCTTTTTATTTGCATTAAACAATGACAGAATACTTTGATTTACCACTCAATGTGGACAGAATATGCAGAGTTTGTCTTACAGAGGGTACAAATTTATCACCTATTTTTTGTACGGATCAAGAAGTAAATGATTTCTCGGGTCTTCCACAAAAGATACAAGTCTGTGGATCTATAGAGATTCATGAACAAGATGGTTTACCTTCATTAATTTGTGATATTTGTATTTATAAAGCAAGTGTTGCTCATGAATTCAGACAACAATGTCAACATTCTGATGCCAAATTACGGATGTATTATAATAAACCAACTAAAACTACTATTGTGGTAAATATAAACATGTTATGTTAATGTTCTATATGTGATATAATAAATATAATTATTTTTTAATATTTTAGGATACATATACACAAACAGAATCTGAGATAAGAACATTGTTGTCAAAAGAACAAATTAATCAAGAGGACTATTTTGTGAAAGAAGAAATGCATGTAGCATCAAATTCTCAAGAATATATTCAAGCTAATGACTCATACTGTAGAGATGAATCTAACTTAAGCACTAGCCAGATTGATATGCAAAATGAGAAACTTTTCATTTGTTCTATTGGATTTGAAGGATCTAAAGAAATTGAAAAGGAATCTTGTACCTCAAAGAATAACATGCATGAGACATCACTCAGACAAGAGAGTACTAATGATATTTCTGAAACTATAAATATACAAAATAAACTAGAAGAAAGTCAAGATATTAACCAAACTCCAGAAGAAGATGATAAAAAACAGGATGAAGAATTTTTTGATGAAAATATATTAAATGATAATGTTAAAGAGGAAGAAGGAGTTTTGCAGAAACGTACTTCTAGTAGAAAAGTAAAATCAGTGCCTAATAAAACCTATAGTGAAGATGAAATTCATGATAATTATTATGATTCAAGTAATGATGGCCAAGATTCTGGAGAATTAAAATTTAAATGCAAAGTATGTGCAAAGTGTTATAGCACACAGAGAGGCTTAAAAAAACATTCCCTTGTTCATGAAAAAAAACATAAATGTAATATTTGTTCAAAAATGTTTTATAGATTAGAAAACATGGAAAATCACAAAAAAATACATGCATCAAAACCTCTTGCATGTCAGTTGTGTCATGCATGTTTTTCTAAACCTCAAAGTCTTGTACGTCATCTAAAATCTCATACAGAAAAAGTGAATAATATGATTAAACAAATCAGTACAGATGAACAAAAGGATAACAAGGAACCAAAAAAAGAAATGAAATTTGAAGATGATACAGATGATGAAAATGGTACTGTGAATGAAGTCTATGATTTTGAAAATGCACCTGAGTTGTACAAATGTGAAATTTGTAGTCAATATTGTTCTTCTTTAAAAAATTTAAGAAGACATACTCTTGTACATGGTGATAAAAAATATTCATGTACTGTATGTAAAAAGTGGTTCTTTAGGCCTGATACATTAAAAAAACATGCAGAGAAACATGGTCATGGATTATTAGATAATTTAGTGGATGATAATAAGTTTTTTGATTCTGATGATGATTCTTTCCCAAGCACTACACAAAGTACATTGCAAGAAAATGAAAATATTAAAAAGGAAGAAAGTGATGAAGATGATTCTGGTGAATATAAATGTCAACATTGTGATAAAATCATGGCAACAAAAAAGGGTCTTAGACGTCATGTATCAATGCATAAACCAAAAGCTGAACCAGTTACTTGTGAAATCTGTGGAAAGGTATGTGCTAGTCAAGCTCGTCTTGTTCTTCATCAAAGGACACATAAGCCAAAAGAGAAGGTTCCACGAGAATACTTGTGTCACATTTGTAGTAAAGTGTATCCGAGTAATTCTTCTCTAACTTATCATATGAGAACTCATACTGGTATTAAGCCACACGTGTGTAAAACTTGCAATAGTGGATTTACTACAACTACCAGTTTAGCAAATCATATTAGAATTCATACAGGTGATAAACCATTTGTTTGTCATGTATGTAGTGCAGCATTTGCTGTAAGTTCAGCTTTCAGACGACACTTGACTCGGCACACTGGAGAGGCAAATTATTTATGTAAAACATGTGGTAAAGCATTCAAGAGACTAAGTACTTTGAAAGAACATACTTATACTCACTCTGGTGAAAAACCATATGTATGTAAGACGTGTGGAGCTGCTTATAGCCACAGTGGTAGTTTGTTTGCACATCAAAAGCGTTGTCGAGCTCAGTATGGAGAAATGGTTGTAGATGAGCATCATCATACAGTTGCTCATCATATTCATGTAAATAATGTGCAATCTGCAGTACGATCACTTGCTGTGATAGGTCAAATGTTTTAATAAATAAGATTTATTATATAAAAAAATAATGGTTTTGCTTGTGCATCATAATAAAATATATATGTATAAAATAAATATAAGATATGCTGCGATTCATAAAATATATAATACAGCATTATTGTAGAAATCGAGCACTTGTGTAAATATAAAAAACAGCTTTTTTTACAAAGAAAAATTATTTAAGTACTCGTGTATTTAAGCTATATAGATTAATGTTTTATTACAACAAAATTTATTTCTTCATTTATACATCAATCATCATGAATACTTTTAATCTTGTGTGAATATTTTTTAAATATAGCCTAGTGTTCATAATTACAAAGGTAGTATAATTGTACAACTTAAATATATTTATTTATTTACAGAGTGTCCCAAAATCATATTAAATATGGAAATAAATAAATTCCTTATATTAAACAGTTAAATTAAATAAAGGAAGTTATTAAATTTTCATCACGACCATTTAAATTTCAGTAATCAAACATATTTTTGCATAAGAATTATATATAATACATTTTAGCATTACACATAATTTTTAAGGCTACCTTCAATGCACTTTATATGATTACTAGTACCAGTGAAATGTAATTATGCAACACATGAACACATTTTTTTCGCCATATGGAATACAATATAACAATAATTTTATAATCTTTAACTTTTACTTTTTAAATTTTTATTTTCTAAATATTTTTAATAAATAAAAGAGTAACTTTTATGATTTCTTTTTATGAAGCATTTAGTACAGGAGTTACAAATATTCAGTTTCAATGAAACTTTATAAGTAAACACATAATTTTCTAGCATGGTTTTGGAACACCCTATGTATAAAATTTAATGTATAGTTATATATATTTTTATATGTAATTGCATAAAAGTAGAAAATCATATGCTACTTTATATTTTGTCATTTAAATATATTCTTTTTCTTTTATTTACAAAGTTGAATTGAGATTTATAACACTGATATTGGCAGTATTATAGTTTTATACAAAAAACAAAACCTATTTCTTTATCTATACTTGTGTGTGTATTATATATTTGTATTATTTTAAATATTTTATTATTCATGTTATATATATATATATATTTACTGCATTCATCATATAAAAAAATACATCTAAAAATTCTTATATTAAAAAAATAAGCCAGAATTTTTAAATCAATCATATATTTTTTCGATTTTATACAGTTGTAAAACATGTATAAATTGACGGCTAGTATTTGCAACTCAAAGTTAAAGTAAGTAAAATTTAAATTAGAAATTCACCAGTATAAATTACTTATACTTTGTTTATTAAATCTGTATTACTTATTTAATTTTATATTTACTGTGTATATTTATGTAATAATAATACATCAATTTTACAAGGTAGACATTAAAACCTTTATTGAATACAAACAATTTAGACATATATATTATATATATATTATCAGATCTTTATACATGTACTTTTTTGTATTTAAATAATGCAACAGTTTATTTAATACTAATTTTAAGTTATTCAATAATATATATAAAATAATTATAAGTTTTATGTGTTTAAGATTTATTTTATGTATTTATAATACTTATAATGCTTATAATGCTTATAATCATTGCATTTGAAGCATATAAATAATGATATATTGTGCCATCAAAACATATAAATAATGAAAATTTAAAAAAATTCATTTGTTTTTTAAATTTGTATATTATTATATCAAAATTTCTTTTTTGTAAAATACAAAATTAATTAAGCATTCTTATTAGCCATGTTAATAAATCTTAAATCAACTAATATCGAATTTTATTTAATGAAAGAAACAAATTTTAATGATTTGGTAAATATGGATATAATACACATTTGTTAAAATTATAAATATTTATTATATATATTATGATTTTCTTATTAATAATAACATAAAATTAACAAGAAGTATGTTGCTTATTTACTAAGTAATTGAATATAACACAGTAAAATGAAATTAAATTAGCAAAATAATGTAATAATTAACATACAAGCATTATACAAACCTAATATAAATATTACAAAAATTTATTTTTTCTGTTTTTGACGTTTTTTCTTGAGTATTTTGTAACGGCGCCAAATAGAAATTCGACTTCGTTTTAGAACTTTTGCTAAGTCTGTATATTTTCTCTTCTGATCAAGATTTTCATTATGTTCTAAGTGATCCAAAATCATTTTATCTTCTTCTGGATAAAACCTTTTTATAATAAACATATTAAAGTAAAGTATTATATCATTAAATATGCAGAATAAATTTTGTAAGATTTAAATCTAATCTATACTATTTTTAATTACATAAAAATATGTAATCACATAAAACTATATAACTATTACATATATTTTATTTTTTTCTAAATAAAATGTGAATATTACATAAAATAAATAGAATAGAAAATCTGTTATATAAAAAGATAAGACTATATATTAATTAAATATTCATATGTAAGATAAATACATAAGATGTTCTCCATTGTATATGTTACCTTCTCTGAAAGTGGCCTGCATACAAATTTCTAAATCTGTGATATACACTGTATAAAGTTCTGTTTGGCAAACCATCTGCTAAAAACTGCACGAATTTCTTTCTTTCCTTCTTACTACGAATACGTGGTTTATTTTTGTCTCTTAAAAGTAAAAATGGTTCACATTTTTTAGGATCCCACCTATGCAACTGTACAGTAATAATGAAATATTATTAATTTGATTATAACAAAAAGTTAAACAAGAATATATCTATATTAAAAGCTTATTAAATAAACAAACCTTACAAAATTCTTTCCAGTTTCTAGTAATTATTTTATCCTCTGCTGAATTATAACATCCTCTTTTAATAGGTATTATTTGTTCAAATTTCTCTATTTCTACATGTGATGGAGAACGAGATCCAGCACAGACTTCAATTTCATGTTGTGGTAATACTGGATTTTTTAATTTTATATATATGTTTTTTAAATACTGCAATAAAAGAAAACTTATGTAATTATTTTCATTTAGTCTAACATTTATTTATAAAAAAAATTTAATTATTAAATACATTACAATTCTATCTTCTTTAGAAAGTTTATGTGTATTTTTAATTTCTTCTGCAAGTATATTAATATCATCAAGACTCATCTCTGAAATTTTTATTTCAATTACCAAACATAAGTAACATTATGTATAAATAGCTGAGGTTTATAGCAATGTAAATTAATCTATTATTCTTTTTCATCAAATGTTTTATATTTATTATCATAAAGAAGGTAAAAGTTATACAACTTTTTTGTCTTTGTAAAAAGTGAGACTGTAATGGTTAAAAATATGAAGTTAAACGGATAATTTTAAGAGTTGAAAAATGCAATTAAACATGAATTTCTAAAATTTTGTCTTGTATTACCATAAATTAGTAAAAATTGTATAACTTTAAAAAAATAATTTATTATTCATATTAATGTAACAAGAATTATAACATATACAATTAATAATAAATAGTACAACACGTAAGATATATTACACTAATATTTTTTATCATAAAAAAAAGAATAAAGAATAAGAAATTAAATTACTTACTAGCTAATTTTAACAATGTGACTTTATATTATTCTTTAATTTCTTATAATTATAAGTTTTAAATGTAAGTCAGTTATATACATAAATCGTGCCTTCTTTATTTTACTTTACTTTTTTGTCAAATTTGAGGTTAACTTCTTGACAGTTTAGATTCTATATTGTGTATGCGATATATATGGATGGATGTATATACATGGGATATGTAACTTGCACTAATTAGTTGATTTTGCGGTTATTTTATTTCTCATATGTCAAGAACTTATTTACGTATAGTTTGTAATTTTTAATTAACAGAAAGTCCAAGTCTAATAATTATGTAACGTACAATGTACTCAAGGTAATACATATAAAATATTTATTGAAATAAATATTGAATTATAATATTGTAAATTAAATTTATATATTTAATAACATATCTAACATACCATTATGAAATAAATTAAATATTAGTTGTAAAATAAATATTAATTACTTTATGCGAAAGTATATTTTATTTGAAATGTATATACTTGTACAAATGTAAAAATAAAATAAATTATTAAATTAATTTATATTTTA
>NW_016908770.1:263650-279831 GCF_001483705.2 Eufriesea mexicana | reverse complement strand
TATAATTTACCTTATATTTTGTATTTCTATATTATATTATTAATGACTAATTTAAATAATTTTTGTAAACATTCAATTTATTTATTAAAGTCAAGCTAATAATTGTATATGAATATATCTTACATACAATAAAGTTTGATTACAAATGTATGATTTGAATACAAAATGTTATTTACGATATAATACTTATAATGAATTAAAAACTATAATGCACAAATTGAGGTGTTCAATATTTATTGACACAATAATTTGTAATAATAAATACAAAAAGGTATATTAAATTTTTTATTTATTTTATGTAATTAATAAATAACTAAAATTTATAAACAATTTAGTATTATTATAGATGGTAAATACCAATTTAAATGTATATTTTCTTAAAAAAACACAATTCTTTTACATAAAATTTCATAATTTTATTCAATATTCTATAACGCTTAAATTAATTACTTATAACTGTAATGTTATACTTAACCAAAAAAAATGTTATGAATTTTGATTACATACATAAGATATAATTTGCTAAATAATTAATCTTTGTCATGAAATTTTTTAAAAAGTTATGTGCGAGTTTAATGCATGATTTATCAAGGATATAGAATATCATAATGGCCAGGACGATATAATAAATGAACAGCTGGAGTAGCACCTTCAGGAAAATCATGTGCAGTTACTTCTGTTCCAGCACCTCTGTCCATATAACGAACACGTACTCCAGTTCCTAAAGCAGTACTCATAGCTATAATATGAATATGATCAGATTCTTTGTACATTGGTTCTACTTCCTATAGAAAGAAAAAGTTTTAATTAATGTCAAGTAAAATACAAGAAGTATTGAAACCTATTTTCCTTATAAGTTACCATATAAATTATTGTTACTATTTTAGTATATAAATATTTTATTATGTACATATTTCTTATCTAATGTAAATATTAATGTGGAAATGGTGAGCGTGGCGTGATTAGGGTATAAGGTCACTGCCTGTGACAATACCTTTTGTGTAGATATGATTGTAGAGTGCATGGGAAAGCTTGGGCTGTTCCTTGAAAGTAGAGCATGATAAACAGTGATTTCGAGTTTGGTTCGAGCGTTTAGAGTATTATTTGGAGTACGTGCGAGAGGACGAGTGATCGCGTGCAATGATCGCATGAACAGGAAATTTATGGTAACATTGTATGCAAGTAAAGAGTGAAATACATCTGAGTGTTTAGGATACGTGACCTACCAAGGGCAAGGCTGTGAGGGGTGCGTGAGAAACGCGTGATTGAGAAAAAGAGCATGAGTATGAAAGAAGACAGAGTGCAAAGTTTAAATAAGGGTGCAAGGGCATAAAATGGGACAGTTCTTTGAGAGATAGTCAGTGTGAAAGTCATAAGTTTAGAATAAGTTAGTTCACAATAAATCATATTTATTATTTACCACCACCATTTTGCTGCCACCCAACAATCCTACAGTAATATATAATACTATCTATAATACTCACTTGACGACAGAACTCTGAAACAGTACGTTCTCCTTCAATAAAATGTTGGTAAAAATCAGCTTCACGCCGTAATTGACCAGAAGTAATTAATCTAAGATATACAACAACATAATCAGAACAACCTTGTTCATTAAAGAGTTTATGTAGTTCAATATAACTTGACTCTGCATCTTCTCGTACTTTATCAATTACGTCCATAAACTGTAAGATAAATAAAACATTTTTGTTTTAATTTAAAATAATGAAGACATAAATTACAAATTTTTCATTGTATTATTTATAATACATATTTACCGTATCATGAAAATCTTCAACTGTAAATTGAGGAAAACCTAATGCTACCAAACCATCTTTACTCTTTAATGCAAGTTCTCGAAATTTTTCATATTCATCTTTATTTCCAATTAATTTTTCAAGATATGCATAACTAAATGCTCTAAAGAAACAATTTCCATCTGGTCTAGTCCTCCTAATGTATGAATATTTTTGACCTAATGCTTTAGCTTTTGAAAGATATATTTCATCTTCAGAGTATTCACGTTCCAAACTCTTAATGGATTCTTTTTCTCCAACTAAAGCAATAGATTCAGAAATCTGAAACACAATAATTTTATGCTTTTTTCATTTTCTTTTTTAACTATAAAATAAAGATATAAAGATCATAAATATTAAATTATATTATTCATATTTACATTATCTACAACTTATAATAAAATTTGATATATGTATACATTTATCTATTATTATACATATTTAATACATTAGTTATTACATGTGTGTATATATATGTATAATAACTTGATCTCCAACCTATAACTTAGTAAACAAAATGTTTATTAAAATTAAAACAAAAGATAAGAATAAACATTGATGGCAATTACTAAAAAAGATAAATAATGATATATAATTTTTGAATAAAAAATAATTGTTAATTAATAAAAAAATTTTTAAGAACTCAATTTACAAAGTAACAATAATGTATATTAACCTCCATTTCGATTCGCCTTTGTTGTTGAAGAATCAGCTCATCTTGGTTGACATCTGTAATAAAACAAATATGATAAGTTATATATTTATTCTTTCTAATTATAACTTATATTTAAGAACCTGTATTTTCCGTTAATTGTTCTTTGCAAGATTTCTCTTCCATATTTTAAAAAGTTCTCATCAATTTTGAAACGACTGTCAAATTATCAGTCGTAAATAAAAGCCTGATGTCCATGTGGAAATTGAAAAGACATTTACCATTGTATTAAAATGTTTTAGATTGGTAACTATATATCTCGAAATAAAATAGACATATAAATATTTAACAAAGGACATTTCTCAATAATACTTTTTATTTGTTTGTACATTATATACTTAAATTTATTGAAAAAAATTATAAAGGAAAAATTATCATTCTTTTCCCCTTAAAGTCAAACGATACAAATATTATATTTCACCACTAGAAAGACGTGACTGTTATCACTAGATTAATATAACCCGCCAAATGTTAAAGAAAGGATAATATGAAATTATATGCACGTACAAATTTATTTTTAGCCAAATTAAAAAAGAAAAATTTTAATAGACTTCTATTCAATATAATTATAATGTAAGGGAAAATTAATTAGTTGAACTTCTATACTAAATATTATTTTTAAATACTATATTTAATATTTTTTAACTTTAGTTATTTCTAATTCACTTTTTAAATATGTACATATGAATCATTATAATATTTATAATATTATGTTATAAGAATTTTAGAAATAGGAGTACTGTATTTAAACATAAAATGTGCACAACTTAAAATATATTCACTACTTTAAATTTTTAAGTATTGAAACTTAAAGATATAAATATAAATTAAGCAATTTAATATTAAATTCTGATTATTTCAAATAAAATAATTTTTACTATACATTATCAAAAAACTGAGCTGTATTGAAATTTAATTGTTAATGCATTGTTTGAATGCAAATCAATATAAACATGGCAAATTTCGATGAGGAAGGAAGTGTAAGTGATAAGGAATTAAATGAAAGTATTGTCAGTACTGGAGGAGAAGATTCTCAAGAAGTTGAAAATAATACTCGTATTGACGAAGAACAAAAAGAAAAATTAGTGAAATTACCATTAGGTAGAATAAAAACAATTATAAAGACGGATCCTGAAGTGAATATGGTTAACCAAGAAGCTGTTTTCCTAATTACAAAATCTACGGTAATTATAAAATATATCATATTTATTTACTATTTCCATACTATTATCTTTACATTAAAATAATTACAATGTTCTTAATTGATTAATCTTTAATAATTGAGTTATACAATTGTTTTTGGGTTTATGTCTAATTTATATTCTATACATAGTTGCTTTGTAAATAATAAAATGATTCTTATATAAATGTAGTATATGTAAAATATAACATAATGTAATATACTATATATTAATCTGTTATTTTATTTCAATGAAATTTAAACTTTTTAATGTTTATTAAATGAATCGAATTTCATGGTATAAATATTTCATATCTTAATGATTAAATTTTATATCTTATTACAGGAACTTTTTATTGAATCTCTTACTAAAGAATCATATAAATATACAGCACAAATGAAAAAAAAAACAATACAGAAAAGAGATATAGAAAGTGCAATTAATAATATTGATGCCCTGATATTTCTAGAAGGAATGCTTGATTAAAACTTAATATTTTGTTTTTGTGCTTATGTAATGTAATAATAATTTTATTTTTGTATGTTTTTAACAAAAGTGTATTACTATTATTTAAAAATATTATACACACATATAAACATATAAATAAAGTTTAAATTTTGTATATTTAATGCAAATAAATTAGAAAAAGATTCATTTATCATAAAATAAATCAGTAAATAATAAATGTGCAATGTACAATTTTATTATAACAAAATAAATGTATAACAATAAGTAAAATGAAAATGACAATATTTCTTAAATTCGCAAATTAAAATAAATCTTAAAAACTTAATAGTTTAATATATAATTAAATCAAATAGAAAATCTGTATTTTTAAAAGGAAGATAAGAAACTGAATGTAAATTATATGAAAGTGCTTTATTATAGATACTCAAACACAAAAACCTCAATGTTTTCAAAAAGAACAGAAAGATGATAGTTAAATACATTTTATTATATTTATGCTAAAATTTATATGCTGCATATTTAACATGTATTTATATTGTAAAACTCATTTAATACAGTCATGTAATTTCATTTGCATGTACAAAGAATTAAGTAATTTTATTATTATACAAATAAAAAATATAAATTAAACTTTGAATAACATATACATCAATATATTTTCGAATGTATTTTAACATTACTTTTTTGAATATTTCTAAATTATTTATATTATATCTTGTATAGATAAATTATGCAGAATGAAATATGTACATCTTAATTACTTTTAATTTTTAATTTAATTGTAGCATTTGTGTACAATGTAAAGAATAAACTCTTTAATTTTTCTTATTTAAGCTGTTAAAGAATATTCTTTACACAAAAAAGAGTATTTAAAAAATTTCTATTTGATACATAACTTATGAAAATCAGTCTTATTTTATACGTGCCAATTATTTAATTTTTATTCTACCAATTGCAAATATTTAGAGATCATGATATAAAATAAATAATAATACAAGAATATGTATAGTTAGAAGGTCATATAATCTTGTTAATATATAAAATAGAATTATTAAATGGAAACATTTAATTTCTTAAGTCTTATTGAAAATAGCAGTAACTATATTTGATAAAATAAAGAAAATGAATGTGATACTGAAAATTTATTTTTAAAATTGTTTTTTAATTATTTAACATTACCTTGTATAAATTTTTCTTAAATAGAATTGCACTTGTTTACAAACTATTATAAAACATGAAAAAAGTTAAATGATATTTTAAAATGTCCATTCTGATTTTTCAAAATATTTTAATCAATATAATTAAATTATTTAATCAAAACAATTATTTTTTGACAAGAAATGATATTAATAACAACATATATATATTCTTTATAGAAAATATTTACTTATATCACTACACTTATAATAAAAATTGTAATACATATGAATTTAGCTTTTAAATAAATGCATATTAAATTTTATTATAAATATTTGTATATGAGTCTTTATAAAAAAAAAAATTATATACATACAAACTTAAAAGATATAAGTTATTGGTTTGTTGAAAATTCACAGACTTAAAAAATAACAAATTTTTATTAATTATTTCAATAGAAAACAATGTAACTTACAAAATATTTCATCTGACATTTGCTAATACATATAGTTCTGATATAAAATATACTAAACAATAAATACATTTAAAAAAGAAAAATGTCAAATTAGTATTGTGTTTTCCAAATTAAAAAAATATCATCAATACCAAGAAACACAAATAAATCAATACTGAAACTATTGTTTTAATTTTTCCAGATAAAGCTGATCATCATTGAAACAATACTTTTTATTAATTTGTATTAATATTAAGAGCATCAATGTTCTGTTAATGAAATATGCAATTATACTTTTATTATTATATTCATTGATATATGTAACAAGGATAACCATAATGTTTTTATTCAGTTTGTAAATTAAATAATTTCTATCTAATTTACTGAATTTATTAATTAAAATATTTTGAAATCATCTATAATCAGAATGAAATATTAATTTACAAATCCTTTCTTTGGTTATTTTTTTATTATAGTTTTAAAATTGATAAAAGCGTTGAAAAATAATTTTGTTTCAAGATATTTCATACTATTCATACAGAAATTAACCAATTAATTCAAAGGATGATGTTAAGTTCCTAAACAGAAATTGGTATACAGAAATTTGTTGAGTTTATAATGAAAAGCTTTTTGATATTTATATTATATGCTTATATATAATAGCTTAATAACAATTAACTTGAAATAGACATTATTTAAAGCCATTTACAATAAAAAAATGTTTAATTCCTTTCATTGCTTTCAGTTCTCTTAAATACAGAAAAAAAATATTGATACAACTTACTGTAACTATACTTGGCATACTATATTAAAATGTTACTATAATATTAATATTTGAGTATTATGTTTGAATTGAATTGAAAGATTATTTATAGTTTGATAAGTATTGGAACTATTACTTTTTATACATTTTTGTTTTTCATAATTTAATCTGATAGGTATTAATAAATTCTGCATTTATAAATATAATGTGAAAATGATTTGTATATGGGGTTTTCATTTTACATGAATTAAAAATTAATTATTTTTGAAATTTTAATTCATAGTACATTTTAATATTATAGTACGTTTGTAACCTTTTGTATTTTAAAATATATTAAAGTTGCACACTTTATTAATTTAGAAAAGTACAAGTTGATTTTATGTATAAATCAATGATTAAAATGTTAAGGTTTTAAATAACTTTTCTAATGTTAAACAAATGTTTGTCGTCTAGTTATTAAATAAATTGTCTTTTGCAATGTTTTTGCATAAGTATATACATTTTTTTTCTCAAATAAACTTTCATTGCAATAAAAATAAAAAAACGTTTTTGATGACAAAGTTACATAAATACGCTTTTTAAAATTCGTCCTATTAAGAGTTCAGTATTGTGCTAGAGTTAATGAATATTATTTATATTTATATGAAGGAAAGAATATAAGAATTCGTTAGAGTACTATGTATATTACTGTATAATTATACATGACGGATGCTAAAAGATTAGGGAAGTAACTTGCCAAATTTTTTACTTCTTGCGTTTAGTTTTACGACGCTTACAGTCCCCTCCAAAAGAACTTTGATCTGGTGGACTTGAATTTCCGGTCTTGCTATGATTGTATAAATTATTTAAAAAGTCTTCAAAATCTGCTTCACTATTCAATGTGAACAATTACTTATAATGTTATATAATATAAAAAATTATTAAATATTTATGAATTTAATCAAAATTTAATACCTGGTATTTGGATCTATTTGTTGACGTCTTTTGCCACTATTGGTTGTTTGTGATGGTGGTCGCTGACCTAAGACAATTCTATACTGAACACTATGTGTATTTGCTCTTAGGTGTTTTAAATTACCAGCTTGACAAGCTGCCCAGTCAGTAACATCATATACCGCTCCTTCCATACAAGCATAATAATGCCAAAGAAAGCCCATTAAACGAGATTCTGCCCAAATATCTCCCTAAAAATTTTGAATAAAATACATTTAAGAGTATAATCTAATAAATTTGTTTTTGCATAATGTTTTGATAATTACTTCTTTCGCACTATGACGTATTTTACATTGAGCACAAAATCGCGCTGCATAGCAGGGACGTTGCGTTGGAATCCTCTTATGCCTCAAACCACAATTTGTACATCTTATTGTATTTGCTGCCTGTTCCATCTTTCTGTGAAGTTGGGAGAGTAAATCACTTAATACACCCCAAGCTGCTTCAACTTGTCTAGTTTGATCAAATGCTTGTCTACGTTCCTAAAATATTGCAAGAATAATGCCATTATAATGAAAATAAAAAAAAAATAAATTATGTACAAAAGATACACTTTTTGTTAAGATATTTTGGTTAGAATAAATATAAAAAGATGCCATACCGGTTCACCAATTATATCAAATGCATGTACAAGTATTTTGAAGGCTTCTTCTGCACCAGGCTGATTATTTTTATCTGGATGAACCAAAAAGGCTTGTCTTTTGTAATACTTCTTAATATCATCATCTGAACATGTTGGTGTGACACCAAGTATACTGTAGGGATCTTTTCCTTTACAGGCTAATAATCTTTTCATAGCCTCTTCACCAGTACTAGGTAATGCAATATTAGCTTCAAGACCACCATGTATCCAATTACTATTTTCTTCTTTTTCTTCACTTTTAGCTTTAATTTTACGCCAAAATGCAAATTTACTATTGCCAAACCAGCTATCTAATTGCTTACCAACAGCATTCAAAATACGAACTTTTGAAAATGTAATAGCCATATAAACCCATGAGTATTTTAAATACAGTATTGTATGATACCAACCACACTTTCCACTGAAAAATAAATATATGTCTAATTATTTGCATTATACAAAATATATTAATATGGTGCACCACAAAAATAAGTTAGAATACAATTTTTATATTAAGCATTACTTACAGAAGAATCATAAGATTAGCACTCATACTAACTACATCAGATATTAAGTGTAGTAACCAATGAAATATTTTTAATCCAATTTTAATCCAATGGCTAGCATATTTATTCAAGTTTTTATATAAATCTTTGACTGGTGATTCTCTATTTTCTCTTCTCCGATTTCTTTGGGCCTTCTTAATTTGTTGTGTCTTATCAGCTTGAAAACGTTTAGAATTCTTTTCTTTAGTTGTCTTTTTTTCTTCTTTATTTGCCTTGTTCATAATTTGTTGGTTTTTCTCTATTTTTTCAGAAGATATAGGTTGGCTGGAAGTATTTATTATATTTAAATTGTTATTTATTTGTATAGGACGTTTAGGTATATTTCCAGTAAGTTTAGGATTATTATTTTGAACTTTTGAATTATTAAGTGTTTCTCCTTTGTCTATTTTTTTAGGTACTTTAGAAACTCTTTTCTTTTCAAATTGATTTGATCTATCAAAACTACTTATTTCATGAGTTTCAGTTGGTGAGCCAAGATTGTCTAATGATACCCAGCGTCTTGGGAGGTTTGAATTATTTTTCTCTAATACTTTCCGTGGTATTTGCATTTTTGGAGAATTATGGTCATCACTTCCAGATGAATTTTGTCTTTTTAGTGTTGTAGATTTAGATTTATTCTTTGAATTTTTATTAGAAATCTTCTTGTTCACAGATTCTGTTTTGGGTTTTATAGATTGAACTGTTAAAGGAGATGGAGGTGTAGGAGCAGATTTTGTTAGAACATCAGAATAAGAAGGTCGCATGGGTTTTACTTCAGCTACTGCACGAGGTTTCTTATGTTGAGGATCAGTTGAATTTCTAGGTAATTCTTCAGAATCTCTAATATCTATATTTGATTGTGGTACTGGAGTTACATTTGGAGATCCACCAAAAGGACTATATGTACCAGATTGATTTGGTACCCAATTACCAACCAAATTTTCAATTAACTGTTTTCCATTAAAATTTTGTGTTGGCAATTCAGATGGTACATTCATATGTCGTTCATTAAAAAGACCATATTCTCTATCAATCATATTTTGATTTCTATAAGATGTCATATTTGAAAGCTGACACTGTTCTGCCATTATTTGTGAAGCATTTCCATAAATTACATTAATATAATTGCCTCCTCCGACATCTATAGTACCAATTAAGTCATTGTTTTCATTTATACCTAAATGATTTACCATTTGAGATGGAAAGTAGATTGAATCTGTTGAAGAATTATAGTTTGACATATCTTGCATGTAAAGAGGAGCACCCATTGGAGGCATGGATTGCATTGTAGGTGGATTAGAATGAGGAGGTTGACTAGCAATATAATGTCTTGTTTGATTTAAAGAATAATTTCCCCAATTATGAGATGTAGCTTGTTGTGGATTTACACCAAACTGAACATAATGACCATTAGAACTTTCTAAATCTGAAGTCATAGCTTCAATAATTTTATCTAAAGACATACGTTTAAAGCCAGAAGGTGACTGTTGTTGTTCTGCCATATTGTGATGTTTCTTAAAAAAACAAGAAAAAAAAACGATTATTTATAACGAATGTATTAGTAATAAAATATTTTTAATAAATTGTCTAACAAAAGATAAAATACTATAGGAAAAATTATTCTATCAGACATAAACCTGTTATTATATTAACAATAACAAATTACTTTGTGATAAATGTTAAATTTTCATTTTCATTTGAAAAAATTGGTAATTCAAAATTGTGCATGAATCCGTATATAAAAGAAATATAAGAAATTTATATAATAAAGCACAAACATCAATATAAACAAATTTAATTTAAATTGCTATTAATATATAAAATAACTTTAAATAGTTTAGTAACCTAAAACAAATGTTTCTTTATAAAATTATATTAAGATGTAATGCTTACATTTAGTTCGGCAAGTATATCACTCCTAAATATCCGTTTACATTATACTCAAAATAAATGGCTATTTAACATATTGCAAAGAAAATATTATATTTAAGTGATATATACAGTTTTTAGGTATATACCATGCGGTTAATACAAAATCAGTCACTGTATTTGTTCGTGATCTGCACTACCAGCAGATTCATAAACGGTTCACATAAATAGTTTTCTTTCTGTATACATACACCACGTATATTATATTGTTGCGAAAAGTTCCTAGATAAACGGATATGTCCAATTACTGAACCGTTATGGCTTCGATATATAGAATCTCAAAATAATTCTTATTAAGAAATTTTTAATAAAAGCTTTTTTACATTATGTATATCCCTACACTTTGCTATATATAGTTACATATTATTATTTGTTTTCTTTTAAACGTAACGATAGGGTTGCATCTTTTTACTAGAAAAACGTTCCTATTATTCCTAGTTTATTATATTTTTTGTACATAATTCTAAAACAAATATATTTTGTTAATTTCATAATTTCTTATTATAATTATTAAAATATTAATTTTAGTTTAAAATCCTTTATTTTTAATGCTTTCTCATATATTGTTTCTCATGAACTTTAATTAAAAATATTTATTTCCTTACTATTTATTATCTACATTCTTTGAAAATTTATAGTATTGTTTTTTAATCTTTAACTTATATTTGAAACTGTATATATCTTTATATTTGTTTATTTTATGGTTTTCATGTTTTGTACAGAAGTTTAAACATTTATTGATAATTTGAATTTTATTTATATATCTTTGGTTTTATTATAAATACTTGAATAAACGTATATTAAAAGTATTACAGTGTTATAAATCTTATATGTAATATAATAATATATCATGTAATATAATAACAAATTATGAAAACAAAGATATACATTACAATCATTTAGAAGCGCTATGTTAAATTTACAAATGTAAGTAATAACATTGTAATAATTAAAATAATAGAATGATTTATTTTCATTGATACATTACAAAGTTCCAGCCCTCTAGATTGGCAAGCACACGTTTCGAGTTCATAACCATCAATCTATAATGATATGATAATACTGATTTACAAAAATTAAATTTTTTTAAATAATATATGAAATCAAGTAGTAAATTAATAAAGTTTTTTGAAGTTTTACATAATTTGCGAATATTTTTTTTTATAAAAACAACAAACATACTAAATTGAATAAAAATTATTATATGTCCTTTTTAAAATATAAAATAATACACTTAAAATTACTTACTTGTTGTGTATAACATCCTGATGTAATAGGTATTATTTTATCTTCTATTACTTTTCCACAAAATGATGATGTATTAACAACTGTAATTATTTTTAATTTCATAACACTTTTTTATATTTTTTGACAGAATTTTTTACAGTATAATATACTTACTGTTATTATTATAAGTAAAAGTGTACTTTACACATACATTGCCAGATGTAACATTGCATAAATGATTTTCTTCCCGTAATTTTGTCATATTTGGTGAGTTTTCTAAAATATGAATAATAATAATTGCTTTTTAATTTCTTACTATAAATAATGTATTACAAAAATATTCTTATTTGAAATAAATATTATTAAAATTTTTGTATTGAAATTTAAATATAAATAAATAAATAACATTGTTGTTTTTTTATAAAAGTTATTTTTACCTGAACGAATTAAAGGATCAATACAGGGAACACCTTTGAATTGTGAACAATTATCTCTATCAGGTTTATTGTCAAATACAGGTGTTACCCAAGTGAATTTATAACACTGTGGTACTACATAATTTGCTTTAACTATAATATAAATAATTAATATAGTTTTATTAATTTTTTTTAAGTTTCAAAAATTATAACATTTGAAATATAACTACCTGATAACAGATACACTCCATAGATGATGAAAAATATATATAAATCAATTTTGATCATTTTGATCTATTTGATGTCTTATGATGTGCACTGTATTCTACTGATCATTTTCAACAGTTTTATGGAGCTTATCTGATAAAAGTAGTCTTTATCACAATGATGTATCATGTACAGATAATTGCATCTATTGTATAGTTTTATATTAAACTAATATATTTATTTTCATATATCAAGAATAAAAAGGTATCTGTCATTAGTATTATAATTTGTATAAAATATATACATATATATATATTCGAGTAACAAATATAGTTATAAAAGCTATATCTTATTAAGAAAAATTATATTTAAAATATCTGTAATTTATTACAATGACTAATACATATTTACACTTTTGAAAGATGCACTGATTTTTAGTTTACAATGTTATGAGGTAAGTGAAAATCAGCTTTTATAAAAGAAATGCTTAATCTACTAGTAAAGGTAAGTATCTTTCGTTTACTAAATGCTTTATAAATTTTGTTCTTGATGAATCAATCATGCCTTTTGTTCATTTATGAAAGTATTATTTAAAAATTATACACGAATTTTATTAAAATTCATCATGTCTGCCTAAGGCTTCACCAAAATCAGTTGCTTGAGACCCAACAAAAGCATCGTATTTTTCCAATATTTCATCTTTAGTAAGTTTTTGATCCGCATCTGTATCCGCTTCAAATATGAGATGTCGAGATTCTACTTCTGCTTGATCAAAATCAGCTGGAATTATCCATGTTTTGACCTATATAAAAATATTTAATTAGTTGAAATTTTTTATTTGAATGCAATTATATTTAATATTAATATAGCTATATTTTATGTAATTTATATTTCAGGCAAAGCTATGTGTCACCTCTTCAAAATTTAGGAAACTATCACCATCTTTATCACGATACGCAGAAAATTGCTCTTTTTCATTTTTCACCCACTCTGGTTCTTCTTCACCTTCTACACCATCATACAACTCACCTATAAAAAAAGTATGTTTTACTTTTCATATAAAGTATTGTTAGAACAGATTTTTTAATCAAAATTGATTTGATATAATTTTCAATTTATGTGAATTAAGTGCAGAGAAAAGAAAATATATACCAATATATTCTGAAAGAGATATTTTGCCATCCCCATCTTTATCAATATCTTCTATAGTTTCTAATACTACAATATCCTTCATATGATTTGCTTCTTCTGCATGGAGGAAAGCAGCAAATTCTTCTCTTGTAAGAGCATCATCACCATCTAAATCTGCAGCTGTCCAACGTCTACGATCTTTCTTAAGCATAGTAACATATGAGAAAGTATTATCTTTAGATTTTTCATTACTTGCTGCTTCATGTTCATCTATATCACCATAAACCATTGCTAAGTATGCTGTCCATGGAATTTTTTCTTTTTCATCGGGGTTATGAGATTTCCATTGATGTTCAACGTTATTTCGTATATAACGTCGTTGTGTATATGATATCCAATCTTTAAGTTCTTCTTTAGTAACATAACCATCTTTATCTTTATCTATTTTATCAACTATTATTCCTAATCTTCTTGTACTCTCTTCAGGGGTGAGTTGATCAAAAGTTTTTGCTTCTTCCCCTAGAAAAGCTTCATGATCATAGGCAGGATTATGTTGTGAATTAACATAATGTTCTTCATTGTTTGGTTCCTAAAATAAAGTTTACTTGGAGGTATGCAAATTAAAAAGATATAAATAAATGTATATTATTTATGTTAGAAATTTATTTTTGATACACATATTATTTATTTTACTAAATTTCATCAAATTTTATTCAAATAGGGAACATTGTGAAAAAAGAGTATACTTTTATTTATATGTAAATGCATTTCATGAGGTTATGTGTAGAAGATTTGTTTATTATTATGAAAGACATCATTTTTCAAATGATTGAAAATGAAAATCTTTTATCACACAAATGTAGTCTAAACAGTTTGATATTTTTGAAAAACAGAGACAAACCTTATTGATGATACGCGACTTATGTTCATTTTCCGGTTTTGGAATTGCTATCGCCAAAACAGAAAAACCAATCACGAGTTGGAGAAGCATGGATTTTTGCATAACTTGCGTAGATACGAGAAAAAAAAACAATATTAAAAATTGGCAAATAAACGGAAATATTAGAACTTTAAACGCTAGGAGTATTAATGACAGCTTCTTTTTCAGCTTTAGTTCAGCTTACTCGACTTCCACATCAGCAAAGCTCAACGTCTTGCTTGACGCTACATCCCCACTTCTCAACTACATATTCGTTTTAGAAACCATTCCTGATGATGATGCTGGAATGCTTTTGCTCCATATCATAAGCATCATGACCGAGTTGTACTTGTAAAATGCTGGCTAGTCAAATGCTATCAAATTAACCCGCGTGTGATTACGTATGGTCAGTCCACGTGATTATCAATTGTATGAAAGATGAAATTTTATTCAGTTGAAATTATATTTTGTATTTTATGTTTTATATTATAAAGTATATATAAAGTTACATATAATATAGTAATTATATATAATATGTAAAATTAAATCTTATATAAGCATGTATTATTTTTTAACTACAATTAATAGTTGATAACAGTTGCAGCCTAATTCTAAAGTAATTATGAAAAAGTGAATTATTATTCATTATCTAATTTTCGGTATTATCATTACATGTAAATTTGATTTAGATTACATTAATAATTGTATTATTATTCATATTCCTTTAATAAGAATAAAATAATGGAATGATCTGTTTCCATTTACTTTTAATAAGTTTAGTTTGTGTATGAAGCTATTAATACAAAAGATTAACTTTATATAATGATATAATTGTGCTTCCGTAATTATATGTATTAATTGTTTTAAATAAATAAAAAGGTATATTTATTTTTGTAATGATAATTGTTTAAATTAGTAATTGCAAGTTTAACTATTCAATTTTTAACTGCTTAGTATTTACTTAATTAATTATCACAGTTAAGTCATCCAAAGTCGATCATATGTATATCTAAAAAAAGGCAACACATCCGCTGCGTGTATCCAATGAGAACTCAGTCTAATTTTAGATCCAATGTCTGTAACGATATTTCAACTATAGGACCACTAGTGCAAGTAGCTTAAAACTTCATTTATCTAACGTGACAGAAATTGTTATCTACAGTGGTTCATGTAAATGATCATATACAAGAATCGTATTTATACAACGTTAGATTATCAGTATTTGAATAACGTTTATGTGACATGTAATTACAGATAATTAAAGAAAGTTCTTAACTCTTTGAATACAATAATTTTTTTCCGAATAAGTGAAAAATATTTATTTTATGGTAAATGTATATATAATTCATAGCATACGATTTGGTGCAATCAATACTGAAATGATGAAAAACTGTGATTAAAAATAAAAGTTCATTCCGTAAAATATTCATGGACTTCGATCCACAATACATTTTATTTTATTATTCGATAAATCAGGAAAAATTTGGTATGCTAGTATTTATGTTATAATAAATATTCTTGAACTAATTAAAAAAAATAATTATTTTATTAGATTGCTATTTCTCACATTTGAATTGAACGTAACTATATTTCATAAAAATTCTATTAAAAAATCGATTTATATTAATTGTACACAATTTTGATATGGAATAATGATTTTTACATTTATAGTATAATATAA
>NW_016908770.1:252021-263340 GCF_001483705.2 Eufriesea mexicana | reverse complement strand
ATATATGGAATTTTAAAAGTTTATATAATAAATTATTTATTGTATCATTATAATACATTTATTAGACAGTAAAATATTGTTAATAATATTATTGTATAATATTATAATAATATAGAAGTAGACGTTTAGCTTAATTCGCAATTCTGTTTCCAAAATCAGAAAAAACTCCTCGCCATTAGTAGATTTACGTACATATTTCTCATCTTATTATCATATTTATTTCGATAAATTTAATAATCTTTGATATTTACCGTAAATATTTATCTTCATACATAGATTAATTTTGTTACTTTCGACTCTACTAAAATGCTCTACTAAGATATCCCATAATTTATTTTTCCATGATATATACGAGCATTGTGGAATGAGAAGAAAAACAATAACAAATAACGACCAGCCCTTTTTTGAAGACGGTCATTTTAATGATAATTTTCCGTAATATGAATGAGTCACTTGCAACGATTCTTTTATCTAGGACGTACTTATCCAGTTATCTTATATTTGCCGACGATAAAGAGAATACTAGCTGGTAGAGTCAGGTATACATCGCTGTATACCTTTATAGCCACGGTGTCCACGTTTTCATATTAAATCACAAAGTAATTTTCGCGGAAGAAATCCGCGTTAAAATTTCGCTTGTTTCCTTACGATAAAATTTCTTTCCAATACACGTGTGTTGAAATTTAAATCTTGAACCATGGTTGTCAAAACTTCTGGCAATCAATTGGAGCAGCGAATCCAGTGTATAAAATTTACCATTTTCTGCCTGAATGCCATCATATGGGTAAGTGTTACAAATGTAAAAACATGTAATAAGATATGGTTGCATTTAATCATTGACTGAAATTATCGAACGCATTCTTATTGATTGTTATTTATTAAATTCAATTGTTAGAGAAGGATTTAAGTGATCTCTCGTTGTTATATGGACAGATATCATAGAGAGCAAGACTTTTCTCATATTCGCTTTATTCCATTCTTATCGCTCAAATTTTTTACGATTTATATCATTTATATTTCTCTGCAGCATTTCTTACTTTTTTGTATTTATATAGTTATCTACAGTCAAGACGTCAGGCATAGCTACATTTCAAGAAATAATTCTGTTACGCGAACGATTCTTGGCGCTTGGATAATGTTGTACTATGTAAATGTGTTTGCAGAGGCAATTTAGTTTTAAACGTTTCTTATTGCAACATATATCCTCGTTACATTTGAATCAATGTGAGTCAGATCACGGCGTGGCCATCATATCTGTGTTTATCAGCGTGACGAATACGAAACTCTAACTAAAGGCTTAAGAACTAAATGTTAGAAATGAAAGCATTCGATAAAGTTCGATATATACAGGATCTCCTATTTAAGTAGGCACACCAAAAAATTCTATAATTCTTCACTGTATATATGCAGTGGATAAGACAAGTATTGGTATATTATATTACAGGAAAATTCACCTGATTAGAAGAGACTGATTTGAATTTTTTAATTTGAATAAAAATTTATGAGTATATATTTCATAATAGATTATACAATACATACAACAATTTTTCTCTTCACCTAACATCACTAAAAATTTATTTAAAAAAAAAAAAACTAAAAAGACGTATCAGTTTCAATCAAAACAAAAAAAAAGGATAACGAACTTTGAAGAGGTGTCCTTTTCAATTTTTAAAATGTACCTTTATAATAGTCCAAGATACAACGAAACTTTTTATACAAGAAAATGTTCAATTTTTAATGCTCTGTCACCGCAGTGTGAACAAAATTCCGAAAAAAGATTATAATCGGAGTATGAAAAGATATTAAAACTTTAAGTGTTTATTTGGCTCCCTTAAAAAGATTTTTTGTTCTTGGAAAAAATGCTCCATGTAGAACTCATTATGCTCTACATGTAAGTACACAAACTTTCATTAAAATTAAATCTTTCTGGTTAGATGAATTTCCTTGCAATATGGCGTGCTAATACTTTCTTACCCTTTCTTATCCATTGTATTGTATATATATGTCACTATATAATTCCTTTCACTTCAACAAGTACTATTTTTATTAAATTATCTCGATATAATTTAATAAATTATATAATTGCAAAAAGGAAAGAAGAAGAACATTTATTTATACTATTGTATAAATAATTTTGTATAAGGGATAATTTATGTATACAAATCTGTATAGTATGTGAAATAATTTTCTAAAAGTTATACATTTTTCTTAGTTACTTGGGAGTTCTATGTTTGGATTATGCATGTGGTTAAGACTGGATCCAGGTTTCCAAGAGTGGGTCGAGTTCCTCGAAATATATGAATTTTACATTGGCATCTACATCTTACTTGCGGCTTCGATGTTCATCATAATTATCACGTTTATTGGGTGTGGAGTCGCCCTTATGGAGCACATACTTGGCCTCTATGCTGTAAGGAATAAATACGTTACAATTATTAGTTCATTATAATTTGCGAAATAATTTTGATATTAGTCGAAACTATCGGGCGTGAAATAGCTTTAAAATAAACTAAATTTCCCGTGATATAAAAATGATTAATAACCGAAATAAACGAAATATTCCACACCCTCATTGCCAGAGATGTTCCGTGTGTTTTATTACAGATTTTCTTATAAAACTTTATCTTTTCATATCAAAAATTTACTTTGATGATAATATATTCTAGGGTTCGTCTACTTTATTTTATAGTATTATAAAAACAAGATTTTTTCGTATTTTCTGCATTCTTCCACTCAAGTTTCTTCTTTGCAAAATTTTTTAAGCTCTTATACATTTCGAAATTTTTCTCCTTGACTCTTATGACTTATATTGTTCAATTATATTTAATTTAATTGGAATAATTTATAACGTAATTTATAATTTGATAAGAAATTATTCGTATATAAATTAATCGAAATTATTTTGCAGTAGTTGATGTACCTATTAACTAGACTGTATGTGACTCATCAGAAACTTAATTGCGTTGATTCTTCAAGTACATAGGACTGCAATTGCTTTCTTACGCTGTCGGCCTGGTAGGAACTGCGCTTCTCCTCGATTATTCCACCTACGACAGCAAAATTCAACCTCTCATACGACGATCTATGACCACACTGATCAATAATTACCACAATGAAAGAGCAGTGTTCATTCTGCAATTAATCCAAGAAAGTGTAAGTTCGTGCATTATTTTACAGCAAATACAGTACGCGACAAAATAATAGCTGTAGTTTTCAGTGTTTCTGAAAACTAGTGCGATATATGCATATGTTACATATGCACCCACGTAATGTGTCCAGCCAACTGCTTTGAGTTGTACTGACCTTGCCTTGTAAAATCAAATTTGATTTATAATCGGATGATTCTGTTTTGTCGCGGAAAATTAAACATACTACACACGAATTACTATAATTAAAGTGACACGATAATAATTAATGTACAATTGTATATAATTGTATTTTTATCTCAATAAAAATCGAGGTTAATTTTGTAAAATTAAAATATCTGCAACTGCTCGTTCCGATTAATTTTGTGGTTTTAGCAAAAATACGAAATTAAAAAGAAACTTTACGTCGTGTTTTATACATATAAAAAAGAAAAATACGTTGAATGTAACGTGAAACGTAGTCGAGAGAAATTTGTAACGTTTCTATTAGTGTTCATTTTGCATATGTCTGAATAACCATCGTAAAGTTAATCGAGTTGTTTTAAAATAGATCGGTTGCTGTGGAGCTGATGGCCCGATGGATTATTTAGCTTTGAAGAAACCACTACCTACCGAATGCAGAAACACGGTCACTGGGAACGCTTTCTTTCATGGTTGTGTCGAAGAAATTTCATGGTTTTTGGAGGGAAGAACGGGGTGGCTGGCTGGCTTGGCATTGGCTCTATGCATGCTGCATGTAAGTCATATTGCGTACAATTTCATAGAACATGTAACAATATCATCACCTGTTTTCTATATCAGCTTATCGCGGAAGACTTTCCCGTTTAATAACGAATCAAATTTTGCAGATAATCATAGCAGCCCTTAGTATGACGTTGGTCCGAGCTATTAAGAAGGAGGAGCAGTATAACACGTTTAAACGCTAATTTGTATTAATTAAACGACAATTTTCATCGCATATCGTAATCAACATCTACATTCCATACTAACGTGCCTATTAATGACAATATTTTATCACTTCCCGAATTGAAGTACACGGGGAAGGAAGTAGACTGAAAAATGAAGTGAAATGAATTTGAAATAATAGCATGTTTGAGGAATTCGAAGAAAGAATATGGAATATTCCATATTTTTTCTTTTCTTTTTTGCTTCATTTTTGAACATAGTATAATTATTAACGAATAATCGTCGAAGAACAGGTATTCTTAGGTTTTGTTGAACAGAAAATTTTTCATTGCTCGTGGACAGAGTGAAATTAGACATGCGTACCTGTTCTAAGATTAGAATTAAGTTTCATTATGTATCTTCACACGTTTTATATTTTCGAATTTCTCTCGCGTCATTAAAGGTAGATTTGATGCCTTCATAAATAATATCGGTACTTTTATCGAGTGTAAGATGCGTCATGTAATTGGGACGAGTCATATCCTCTGTATGATTGGACATAGAAAGGTTGGTAGAGAAATATGTGTCGTAATAATTTTCTTCACATATTTCTATATTTTTTTCGCGTTTCTCTGAATATAATTTATCGATAAATAATTCTGTCTTGAATGAAACGTGTATCGTTTCAAATGAATTAGATAGAAGTAAATATTTTTTTAATAGTGTTTTATATACAAAACAAACAAGATTAGTATAAAAATAAAAGATTATGACAATATAACAGTTATTTATCTACCATTATTTTCTATATTAAATTAAACGACAGATATAATTTATTTCAATCGACATACTTTCTACACATGCATATTTAATATTTGAACTTTTTTAATTAAACTATATTTTTATTCAAACTTTTTGATCACTTTATATAATATTTCTATTTTCAATTGTTGAATTTTAAAGTAGTCTGTTCTTTGTAAATAACAGTCAATTTAATCAATTTATATTCATATAAGTTTGAGACGAGCGTTTTAATTAAAAACACCCGGTTAATTATTATCTGCAGTGAAATGAAATAATTGAATGTAACCAATTATTTCTTACTCATGTTTCAAAAATAAACTGGTCACTACTTTTCCTCAATTACACATTTTAATTTTATCTAATAAAGTGAAAAGTGCATGTTAATTTTAGACGCTTTATTTACAAAATTTTTAATATACATACAAAACCAATACAATAGTCACTATAATTATTAATTTATATACAATATCTTTTCTATTGACCAATTAATAAATTCCTATTTATCAAACAAATAGAAAGATTAATTCTTTGTAAATTTTTTATTTGTTTTTGACGCTGCACATTATCTACATTAATATATTTATGCACAATTCTATAATTATAATTACATATAACCACGGTAAAAAATATAAAAATATTATTTTTCTTTATAAACAATTAAATTTTATCTTACGTGGAAAATTCTTACAAGCAACTTTTGTACGTCATTCTGATCAATTTATTCCAAATTTAATTTTAATTTCTGTAAAATATATTGCTCGGCATGTAACTGTCGAGCATACTTCAAATAAATTCAGAAAACTTATGAAAGATTCGCAGTTAATTACTAATTAGCTTATTTTTATATCTCATATATATCTCATATATTTTTCAATATGAGAGATTGCAAAAGAAAATATTTTCATTTATTAAATCGTACTTTAATTCATAACGTGCAATATCGAAACAAATATTAAAATATTTATAAACAAGTACTGAAAAAATTCAAACCATCATTTGTATCTCCCTTCATTTGATTAAATTGCTCACGTGTTGTAATGTGACATACCATACAGTAAACGTTTGATCAATTTTTATTTGAAATAGATAAGAGAGATAGTCTTTCTATATTCGAAGTATTCATTTGAATAACACACATTTATCACCTACGTCTTTAATATTAAACGCATATGGTTTCAGTCTTTGCAAGTGTATAATTCCACTAATTGTAAGAAATATGTATCTTGTATCTTTTGTGGATCACAAAAAGTAGCTCTTTTCGTTTATTTATTACGAAGACTAGCCATCTCTCGTTTACTGTATCTATTTTTACAATTGGTAGCTATTGTATATACCTATTTTTAATTTGTACCGAATTGCACCTAATTTGTATATATCTATTTTTAATCTCATGTTTATCCTCATTTGAAAATGTCCAAATTCCCAAATCCCACAAACGTTTCATAAATGGCATGTCGCATTGTAACCCATGAACAAGAACAAGTCTTACATTAAGATTCTTAACACATTGCAGACCAGAGCAGTCAATGCGCGTCCACTGCCTAACGATTTGCGATGAGAAGTACAACGATCACGTACTATTCTCTTCATATTCCGTGTCACTATTCGCTCTCTATTTCTCGAAAGTTACAGAACAGCAGCTTGTACCTTACATACTAATACTAAATCCTAGACTTTAAATACCATAAATAACATTACGCTAAAGTACCAAATATCTGGACGGTAAAAAGAGGTATTGGAACCGATCGATCGAATTGTACGATCCAAATCAATCCATGATTTAACAATTATTAACATTTCGCATCGACTTGTATAATTTTCGAATCGTATCTACCAAATCTGTTATTATCATCGTCACTTTGCCTTCCGATCAGTGTCTTCAGTATTCCCGATTGATCCGGTGCAAATGTGTTTTGTTCGCCTTTCACGAATTCTATGTACTTGGAAAGTAACATTCTCCAGTTCTCGACGTTTGAAGAGCAACTCGTACCTCCGCACGTTTAGCGCGAATTAACGAGGTTCTACCCTACGAAGGGATAAGGTGGGTAGCCGACAGGTGGAGGATAATAAGGGAACGCAGGAACCGTCGGTTGCACTGGTATGGTATTCGTAACGTAAGTGGTAACCTCTGTTGGTACCACTCTGCTGGAGAACAACGTGGTGTACGCCGTTTTCGCGCCAAAGGTCAACTTCAGAATTTTAGAATCTGACACGGTAGCCAGAGTTTGCGTGACCACAGGAGTGCTCGTTATTGTGAAATGCGGTTGCTGTTGGAATATGGGCAATTGTGGTGGCAACTGTGGCGGTAGCTGAGGTGGCAGAGCGGGAGCAATTGTGGACATTCCGTATTCATAGGATGTCCGTGGCACTGTGGCGACTGGCCTGGATATCGTCGAATAAATCGTGTTTCCGTTGTTCACAACTGGGATCACGTGGGACTCGTAGAGGGTCTCGAGAACGACTACCGGTCGCGTGGTGGTGATCACCTGTTGCTGCTGTTGCTGGCTGAGATATTTCAACAGAGCCAGCTGATCTTGAGTCAGTTGCAATTCAGCGGTACTGCTGCTCTGGACTTCTGTCTTCACTTTGGATTGTGAAATAGATTTGAATGGCTCTATGTCTGAATCCTTGTCGCTGTTTGGAGCCACTACTCTTTTGGGAATATCATCGTCGTCTCTGTCGTCGTCACCGACGTCTAGCTCTAGATGCAGTTCGCTACCTGCTTCTTCTAGTTTCGTGTTGAACTCGTTCAAGGCTTTGCTGGGAATGAACTGATAGATATCCATGGGTGGTAAAGTCTTCGTAGCGGTGACCACACGAGCAATGTTGTACGTTTGTACGAGGGTCAACTTGGTGGTGTTACCGCCATAGACTACTGGAAGCAGATGGGTCTTGAGGAGTGTTTGAGTAGTAGAGAAGGTTTCCGTCAAGGTCTCCAAAGGTGGGGTTGCCTGGCCAGATTCTAGAGATATAACTGGAAGGGTTGCCACAGCTGAGTCCAGGGGTAACGTCGTTTCATACGCTGCTGCAGTATTTGCTAGGATATTTTCTGTCAAAGGTTCAGACGGTGATATCGTAGTGGATGGATCTATCGTTGAGAATGATTTCTTGATCGTTGAAGTTACCGTGACGTAACGGGTATTTCTCAAGGTTCCAACCTGTTATCAAGAGCAATATATACTTTATTAAAAGCATCCTAAAAGTTTAACTTTTAAGGCAAATATTCAATTTGCAATGCGAATTCTAATTAATTAAAGTCGAGATCATTGATGAAAATTTAACTTTGTACTAGAACTATCATGCGAGTCGAAATGTCTTCTTTCACATTTTTTGTGTTTCCAATTGCAGAAAGCGTGTTGATAAAATTAATACTAATTTTAATCGAGATAAAAAATCGATCTATAATTATTATTAATTAGGTATACTACAGTTAGATACACGTTATAGATTGCTTGAATAGCTCTAGTATTAAATATGACTTATCAAATTTATAAAATTTCCACGCTATTAATTTTTAGTGGTTTTATATTGTGTTGAACTCGACGTTCCATTCTAATGTATCCAATAATTTGACAAAAATATGTCAACATATAGATACAAAAGATTTTGAATAGCGTTTTTAAATACTTAGACTCTTTACTATGAATCAATTGAGATAAAGTGTCGAATGTGACCTGGACCTTAAAGGATTAAGGGATTCCTTATACCAGACAAAATTTATATAAAAATTTCCTTGCCTGGAAAGCGTGTGGCGATTTGATTGTAGCAATTTCGAAGTACGCGTTAGCCATGTCAGGAGCCGTTGATATCTCAACGTTGATTGTCTCGACTGGCAGGATTTGTTCGGAATGTTGATCTTGGACACTGACACTGACCACATCCTCGCTTTCACTCGGATCTAATTCTTCGTCGTTTACCACTTCTTGAATCTTTCTTTGAGCATTAGTTATTTGGCCTGTGGTGACCGAAGTTGTGGTCGAGAATGTGGAAACAGAAGCTGCGGTAGTTTTGCTATCATCTACGCTCAATGGACCCTCTGTTGTGCTAGTTTCAAACGGCGAACGTAACTCATCGTCGACGTCTACTTGTTTTCGAATAGCTATTCTCGGTTTAGGAGTCGTTTTGTAAGACCAACGACCCTGTGTTCTTGGCAGCTTCAATTTCGGCACAGGGTTAGGACTGACCGGTTGTGCTTCGATCTTATTCTTATTAATTTGCTTCGAAGGTAAACTCGGTTGATTATTTGGTCTGAAGCTGCTACGACGACGAGTAACAGGTGGTTCCGTGGTTGTCGTTGGAGGGATTCGATTTCTAAAAAAAAAAAATGCAGAAAATTGTAAGAAAAGTATAGAAACTGAATATCCATGGATATTATAGGTACTAACTTGAAACTTGGTCTCGCGGTGGTACTGCTTCGATTTTTAAACGGTTTTGTTTGCTGCACTTCGCCACTGTTATCATAGTCATCGTTGACCTTGTTACGGAACTTCGGACGTGATAAATTCGGACCCGAATTTTTTCGAGTGCTCCTCACCGTTGAACCTAATGGCGAGAAATTTCGATTGTGTTTCACTCGTTACTTTTAAGTAAGACGTGGTATTGTACATATTTAACGTTCTACTGATTGCGAAATAATTCAGAGTTCAATAAGTCGAAGTCTTTTTTAGAATACTCATAGTCGCTGATGTGAATTCGCGTCATTTATGAACATAGATGAACGAAGAATATTTGAAATTCAAAAAACGTGTAACAGAAGCAAGAAGATCTTTATATTTTATCAAATAAAAATTCTACGTCTTACCAGCTGGAGCACTAAACAAAACTTCCAAAGGTAACGTCGATTCCTCTTGCTGATTCGTTGGAGTGGGTTCTAGTTGTGGTTTCAGCTTTCCTTGTTGTGGCCCAATAGTTTTCAATATTCTTTGAGTAGTAGAGGGGCGAATTTTGCCTTCAGGAATCGGTGGTGTTCCCGAAAGAATTCTCGACGAGCTTTGCAGCACTTGGGCGTACTTGCCATTTATGTAAGTACCGATTACGCTAGTTTCATGGACGGTAGTCAGCCCATCCTTAACAATAGTGCCACCGAGTCTCGTAACTAGACCAGTTGGATTTTCTTTCTCACGTCTACCCGTGGGTCTGGGTTTCGCGTGAACTTTCGTGGTAGGCTTCAAATTAATCAGCTGTGAAATTAAAGCGAAAATTATTTTAGTTTCAAAGTCGTTCGGAAAGTTTGTAAGATAAGAATTTTCACTCTACGTGATATTTGGAAGAATCTGTTTTTGTTAATTGACGACAAATAATTTGTGCATTGCGAATACTGTGTTACTGTGTTAAAATAATTGATAGAGATTATTATAATACAGAATTATTTTTATTATTTAAGTATCGTTTTATTTGATATCTGGCTCTTGTGAAATTGACACGACCTGTAAAATAGTTTAATTTCCGGTTTGATTAAATCTATGGAGCTAGAAATATATAGGGTGTGAAAGGAATGAATTTAAATCTGAAAGACGAAGGATTCAAATGCAGGCTGTACATATTTTCGGTTGTATTTTATGTTTGTAATTATACGATTAAGTTACTTTTACTTTCTTAAATTTGTATTTCTCAAAAATGTTTATTTATTTCTTTAAATATTTGTCGTTAATAACCATTTTTAGACATAAGCTACGTTTTTAATTCTGATCACATTTTTATCATAATAAAATTATACATAAGTTTATATTACGTACTATGATTACTGTATATTCATATGTCTAACTTTCCTTTCATGTGTATATATATTTATGTTGCTAACGTAATTCTTGTTTATAGCCTGCTAATTCATAGTTCATAGAGCGCGGTTTGTAAGTATCACAAATGAACGTTTCAAATAAATCAATTTGCTATTAGAGATAGTACTTAAATTTTACAGCAATCGACATTCTTCCCTCTATTACGTGTCAGGTATGCAGATTTTAATTCGGATGAACTTTAAGCATAAATCTTAAATCGATCAGCTGCAATGGTGAAATCGTTTACCATAAGATCTGACGATGAGACTCGACTTTCACGCGTCCATGGCCGATTGCTGTACGATAATAAGTCTGAATAAGATAAATAGAGACTTAGAGACATCGAACAATAATATAAATGATACAGTGGATAATTTAATTTCAGTGAAAGGAAGCTATCAATGCTTTATTCATTCACTGTAATATCGTGAATGTGATTCTGAAAATTTTCAAGATAATTTTTATTTTCGACATAAATTTATATACTTCGTATAATTTTCATTTTTCGTGAAATATACGTTTATGAATGAAATATATTTTCATTAAATATTATAGTTTGTAATCCATCTTCATTTTTCATAAGTTACTAATTAATTAAAAAGGTATTTAATTAAAAAAGATAGAACAATATAAAATAATATAGTATTATAATAATTTACAAAATACGATATTATAATATTATAAGAAATACAATATTATGATAATAA